>NC_080670.1:96189960-96331960 GCF_030247195.1 Topomyia yanbarensis | reverse complement strand
CTTCTTTCAAAGCTGAACTTTCGGCATGGTATATGCTGCTCAAGTCTGCTATTCTCTTTCGTATCACTGTATTTTCGCAAACCACGCTGTACGCTGTTCGTCCTTCTTTTTTGGAGCCATCTGTGTAGATGGTGCGGTATACTCGGTATCTGGAAGCTTTGAGCTGTAGGAATGTTTTAACGATTTCTCTGTCAGTTGCTCCTTCACGTTGCTTCGTGTGCAGGCTCTTATCGACGGAAATCGGTGATCTATTCCAGGGAGCGCTTGTCGGGCGCACGAAAACTTTTAAGGGAGGAAGCTTAAGTTGCAGGTGGCTGATGACTTGTTGGCCTCGTTGTCTTGCGTTGTAGGATATGTTTGGTGGTCGTGAGTTCCATAACTCTCCGGAGCTAGACTCACTACTCACTTCCGAGGATGATGTCGTGATGCTCTGGAGCTTGGTGGGTTCGAGAGATCCTTTTCTAATTGAAAAAATAGCTAGACGCTGTTCTAGTAGAGTTCGAAGATCAGGAACGCCCGTTTCTGCCTGTATGCTGATTATCGGACTCGTGGGAAAGGCTCCACTTACCGCTCTTAAACCAGAATTGTGAACTATTTCCAGCTGTTTTAATGTTGCATCGCTTGCTCCTGAAACCAAAGGTGCTGCATAGAGTAGCTTTTCCATAATTGTAGAACGATATAATTTCAGCAGAGTTTGACGGTCTCCACCCCAATTTTTGGCAGCCACGCTTCGCAATAAATGTATACGTTGTTGGCAGCCCGCCTTCACCTCGTCGAAGTGTGATTTGAATGATAAAAACTGATCGAAAATTACTCCCAAGCATCTGTGGCTATTTTTACGCGTGATCGGTTGTCCGTTTAATTGTATCGGTGGGCTACAACTGGGTTTTCTGCTTTTCGGGTTTCGGAATACTACTGTAGCACTTTTAGTCGCGGAGATTTTGAAACCGGTCAATTGTTGCCATTGTTCGATTTGAATCATTGTATTGCTGAGTCGTTTTTCTATTACTGCGTAGCTTGGTCCACTGGTAATAATAACGATATCGTCTGCGTATAGAAAAATTTGGACGTCTTCTGGGATGTTTTCGGCAATTGAGTTGATTGCGACAAGAAACAGAGTCACACTTAGAACGGAACCTTGGCACAGCCCGGTTTCCATGGTCTTTTCTGTCGAAGATTCCCCGTTGGCTATAACGGAAAAGGTTCTTTTTGCAAGCATTTTTTCTAGAAAATTCATCATCAATCCCCCTATTCCCCAGTTGCTCAATCGTTCAAGCACTAGCCTTCTCCATGCTGTGTCATAAGCTTTTGTCACATCCAGAAACACGGCCTGCGCGTAGTGGTTCCTGCTCATGGCTTCTCGAATTCGTGTTTCAACTTCCACAAGGTGATCAGCTGTCGACCGGCCTTTTCTGAACCCGTATTGGCTTTCATGTAGTAGGTTTTGCGTCTCTAATACGTGTGTGAGCCTGTTATTAATCATTCTCTCGAGTATCTTTCCAAGGCAACTATTTAAAAATATTGGCCGATAGTTGCTTGGGTTCGATCTCTCTCCTTTTCCTTTGTAGATGGGCACGACGTTTGATTTGGTCCAACTTTCGGGGTAGACCGATTCTGTCCAGATGCGATTGTAGGTTTCTAGAAGCTTTCGTTTGCAGTCAAAAGGGAGTTTAAATATCATGGAATAGTGCACATCATCGGGTCCTGGCGAAGATCCCCGTAGTCCATGTAATGCTTCTTCTAATTCGTTCATGGAGAAACAGCTGTTGTATTCGGCTTCTGGCAAGGATTGAATCAGCAGCGGTTTTTTCTCGGAATTGGTTTTCAGTGTTAAGAATCGTGAATCGTAGCTGCTATTTCTAGAAATAGTTTGAAAAGAGTCTGCTAGTGCTTCGGCGATTTGCATCCCATTTGTAAACGTCTTGTTTTTGTATTGGATAGCGGGGATGTTTGTTGATCGGTTTTTTCCCTGGATACGGCGATAGTTATTCCAAATAGTTTTAGTGGGCGTCTGAACGGAAAAGGTATTCACAAATTCCGTCCAGGTTCTTGCTTGCGCATTGGTGATGGTTTCTCGTGCGTTTTTCCTTGCGTTTCGAAAGTTTTCAGAAAGTTCATTGTCGTTATCTGGATTTTTGTTGGATTTTAGTTTGCGTAGTGCTTTTCGTCGGGTTTTTATAACTGTTGCCACTTCATCGCTCCACCACGGCACGTTTTTTTGTCCAATGATTCCACTTGTTTTTGGAATCGCGATTTCTGCTGCATCGATGATTTGCTTTGTTATTTCGGTAATCTGCTCTTCAGGGTCGTCTTTATGTGCAAATTGAACGCTATTGCGGTACAAGTCCCAGTCCGCTTCGTTTATCTTCCACCTAGGTCTAACTTTCGTGGTCAAAGGAGTTCCTGGGTATGTTATGGTTATTGGGAGGTGATCACTGCCGTGCGTGTCGTCTGCTACCGCGAAATCTAAGTAGCCGGCGAGTTCTGTAGAGCAACATGCGATATCAATGGCAGATCCATGTCCTGTTGCGTGGCTGATGTAAGTGTGTTCTCCATTGTTTAAGACACTTAGACCTAGTTCCTGAATCGCTTCTTCGAAGATTCTTCCGCGTTTACTTATGCTGTTAGAGCCCCAAAGAGGGTGGTGTGCATTAATATCACCAACAAGGAGGATGGGTTTAGGCGTTTGGTTGAGTAGTTCGGTGATGTGTGACATGGTTATATTGGTTCCCGGTGGAAGATAGATGTTTAGAATGGTAAAGTTGAAGGGGGCACCTATTTTGATGGCTATTGCTTCCAGGTCAGTTTGCAGGTCAATTTGCTCGCTGTCTATACTAATTTTTACGGCAGTGATTATACCACCAGCTGTTCGGGTTCCCCCGGCTCGCTTTCGGTGATATGAGGTAAAACCAGTTATTTTTGCTTCGTTTTGGTTGGAGCACATGGTTTCCTGTAGGCAAAGTACAATTGGGTCTTTCTCTTTTATTATTAATTTCAGCTCACTTCTACTAGTTCGTAGCCCTTGCGTATTCCACGACACGATGCTCGGTTCGATTGATGATGAGATTCTTCTTGTGCTATTGTTTTGTGTATTATGCATTGTTGAATTAATAAATGGTATCCATCTCACTGTTCTCTTCGTCCGCTTCCGTAGCTATCTGTGTCTGCGGGTTTTTTCTCGGTCTACCTGGCTTCTTTTTGATGACTCGTGTAACTATTCTGTCTGAGGTTTTGAGATTCTGACTGTGTGGTGATTTGTAGTTTTCGTCGCTGCTGATAGTAGTGAACGTTTTAACCCGTTTTGGTTTTGGTGATAATTTTTCTTCTCTGGGTTCAGATTCAAGGTTTTTGGAGGTTTGGTCATCTTTATTTATGTTAGTTTGGCTTGGGAGACTGAACACGATTTGTCCCGATGGACCGGGGGTTGTTGTGTCTGTTGTTGTTGCTGATTTTGCTTGGGGCTGATCATTACGCTTGATACATGTGCATTTACAGTTGCATCCGGTGGAATTTCCCACTGTTTTGGCAAAACTCTCTACTGGCGGTGTTTGCTGCTCTACTATTTTTCTGGCTTCAAAATACGAAATTTCTTGGTCAATTTTTAAACGGGTTATCGCTGTTTCCTTTTGCCAGACCTTGCAGTTTGGACTAGTTGCATTATGCGGTTCCTGGCAATTTACACATTTTTCTGGTCTGGTACATTTTTCGTCGTGATACTTGTCTCCACAATTCGCACATATTTTATCTGACTTACAGTCTCGGCCTAGGTGGCCGTAACGCAGACACTGAAAACATCGTATAGGGCGGGGATAGTAAGGCCGTGTTGGAACTCTAATGAAACCAACTTTGATATTTTCAGGGCGTGCTGTAACAGAGAGCGTTAGAATAATTGATGATGTTTTAATCAGTATCCCATCAACTTTTCTCATTATCCGATCCACCTTGATCACTTTTTCTCCTCGCATTTCTTCTAAAATTTCATCGTCGTTCATGTCTAGAAGATCGCGGCACGTTATAACTGCTTTGCATGAGTTTAGGGTTTCGTGTTCGTTTGCAACTACATTTATTCCAGGCGTAAGAAATAGGAGATTTTTCAGCTGGGATACTTGCTTCTCGGTTTTAGTTTTGATTAGCAGTTTATCGTCTCGAATACGCTTCACGCTGGCAACCTCTCCACAGCAATTTCTGATTGCTTTATCAATCAGGAACGGTGATATCTTCTCCAGCGTATGACCGGCGTCCGACCGCTCAAGAACGAGATAGCGTCCTTCGGTACATTGAGGAATCTGCCCCAACGCAGGGAAACTTCTCCCACTCGCGGCAGCGGAGCCAGTGTAACTGCCGCCGTGCGGCGGCATTTTTTATGCACTACACTATTAAATAAATCAGGATGTCCGCGTTCACAAAATGTTCACTCACTTCTACTCGGGTTTCACAGCTTATTGGATTTCACTGTATTAGTGTTGTGTATCACTCTATCGCGAATCCAGTGGGATAAATTGAATCTAATTTAAGAGTTTAATGCACTCGTTTCGTTTTAACAAACCTCGATTTCACTTTGCTGTGCTAGCTTCGACACTAATGTATCCACTACCAGTTTTGTACGACTTAATTCGCAGGTTTGCAACCGAAAAACAGAATATTTATTCGCAGCATATAACACGCGGGAATTGACAACAATGACCCGTACACTCGAATGAAATTCTAAAATTCTAAAATTCTAAAATTCTAAAATTCTAAAATTCTAAAATTCTAAAATTCTAAAATTCTAAAATTCTAAAATTCTAAAATTCTAAAATTCTAAAATTCTAAAATTCTAAAATTCTAAAATTCTAAAATTCTAAAATTCTAAAATTCTAAAATTCTAAAATTCTAAAATTCTAAAATTCTAAAATTCTAAAATTCTAAAATTCTAAAATTCTAAAATTCTAAAATTCTAAAATTCTAAAATTCTAAAATTCTAAAATTCTAAAATTCTAAAATTCTAAAATTCTAAAATTCTAAAATTCTAAAATTCTAAAATTCTAAAATTCTAAAATTCTAAAATTCTAAAATTCTAAAATTCTAAAATTCTAAAATTCTAAAATTCTAAAATTCTAAAATTCTAAAATTCTAAAATTCTAAAATTCTAAAATTCTAAAATTCTAAAATTCTAAAATTCTAAAATTCTAAAATTCTAAAATTCTAAAATTCTAAAATTCTAAAATTCTAAAATTCTAAAATTCTAAAATTCTAAAATTCTAAAATTCTAAAATTCTAAAATTCTAAAATTCTAAAATTCTAAAATTCTAAAATTCTAAAATTCTAAAATTCTAAAATTCTAAAATTCTAAAATTCTAAAATTCTAAAATTCTAAAATTCTAAAATTCTAAAATTCTAAAATTCTAAAATTCTAAAATTCTAAAATTCTAAAATTCTAAAATTCTAAAATTCTAAAATTCTAAAATTCTAAAATTCTAAAATTCTAAAATTCTAAAATTCTAAAATTCTAAAATTCTAAAATTCTAAAATTCTAAAATTCTAAAATTCTAAAATTCTAAAATTCTAAAATTCTAAAATTCTAAAATTCTAAAATTCTAAAATTCTAAAATTCTAAAATTCTAAAATTCTAAAATTCTAAAATTCTAAAATTCTAAAATTCTAAAATTCTAAAATTCTAAAATTCTAAAATTCTAAAATTCTAAAATTCTAAAATTCTAAAATTCTAAAATTCTAAAATTCTAAAATTCTAAAATTCTAAAATTCTAAAATTCTAAAATTCTAAAATTCTAAAATTCTAAAATTCTAAAATTCTAAAATTCTAAAATTCTAAAATTCTAAAATTCTAAAATTCTAAAATTCTAAAATTCTAAAATTCTAAAATTCTAAAATTCTAAAATTCTAAAATTCTAAAATTCTAAAATTCTAAAATTCTGAAATTCTAAAATTCTAAAATTCTAAAATTCTAAAATTCTAAAATTCTAAAATTCTAAAATTCTAAAATTCTAAAATTCTAAAATTCTAAAATTCTAAAATTCTAAAATTCTAAAATTCTAAAATTCTAAAATTCTAAAATTCTAAAATTCTAAAATTCTAAAATTCTAAAATTCTAAAATTCTAAAATTCTAAAATTCTAAAATTCTAAAATTCTAAAATTCTAAAATTCTAAAATTCTAAAATTCTAAAATTCTAAAATTCTAAAATTCTAAAATTCTAAAATTCTAAAATTCTAAAATTCTAAAATTCTAAAATTCTAAAATTCTAAAATTCTAAAATTCTAAAATTCTAAAATTCTAAAATTCTAAAATTCTAAAATTCTAAAATTCTAAAATTCTAAAATTCTAAAATTCTAAAATTCTAAAATTCTAAAATTCTAAAATTCTAAAATTCTAAAATTCTAAAATTCTAAAATTCTAAAATTCTAAAATTCTAAAATTCTAAAATTCTAAAATTCTAAAATTCTAAAATTCTAAAATTCTAAAATTCTAAAATTCTAAAATTCTAAAATTCTAAAATTCTAAAATTCTAAAATTCTAAAATTCTAAGAAAAGGAAGCATCCTAGAATATAAAAATTTTTGACGAAAAAGGACTATTGTTAAAAAAACAATTTTAAGCTTAAGCCAAATATGAACCGCCATGTTAGAAAAACGCGAAAAACAACCAAGTCCATTTCAGCCGCCAGAAAGTTTATCTAAGTATTGAAATTGCCTTTTTTACATTTTAACAACATTCATTTAGATTTAGAGATTACTGGGTAGGGAAAGTTATGAAAATTAGAGCCATAGTACTCAAGTGAGAGCAGGGATGTGAAGTAAACAGATCGGAAAACTAGAAGTGGCAGGGTCATTAGAACAGGATTAATATCGAACGGGCTTAATCTTTGTCTTCTGTTAATGAGGGTCGAGCTTAGAGCATGTTCAGCACGCAAAAGAATTGTGCATGTTTGATTCTATAAATTATTTCTTCATTTTTAATCGATAAAAATTCTTTATTGTGAACCAAGGAATTTATTAAACTAAACTTAATTTTTTGATTAGATCAACCAAAATATCTTTTGAATCAATCTTACAAGTTTTGTTATCTGTGCTTTTCGAAGATCGACAAAATTATTGTTTGTTCCAAACAAATCAGTGATTCTAACAAAAGCATGCAGCTAATTGATTCAAAAGGACTGAATGCATTACATCAACAGTCCTTTTTGAATTGAAACAAATAAAAAATAAAAGTTGCTACGAAGAAGAAAACTTTTTCCGTGTGCGTCAATGCTGGAGAAATTCGCTATTTTTAAATCAGGGAATTCAGATTTCGGTAAATTCTTATTGTGCTAAGATTTTCCGGACTCGATGGGCGCAAGTGCAGCTTGAAAATAATCATGATGTCGCACAAAGGCTAGTGAATAAATTAAGTCGAATGCACACGGTGCATTTTATGGTGCCTTCCTCTATTCCAGGACTCAAACAAAACACCCTGTGTGGCTTAGAAACGACAATCGCAGAACTTTTCGTGTTTTCGTCACCGCACCAGAGATAAATAATACCCGTTCGAGAGGGCAGTTTCCTGTATTTCACCATCTCTGGTCCAACAGGAAGACACAGCGTATTCGTGCGCCTTCTGCAATCTTTTTGGAAAAGCCGAGACTCTGAAGCACTACATTATAGCGCATATCTGGAATAAACCACGCGCACGGCTAAAGGTACCACCTAAAGGGACGGTGATTGGAATCGTATGCGCTGCATGTAATAAAATTTCATTTCATTCCAAGCAAGCCTACTCCGGAACAGGTTTGGAATCCCTTATGGATTCCCGCTCAAATGCAACAAACGACTGAGTCGGAATCGGTTGTTGCCTTTGAGCTGGAACTCATAATGAATCCATTCAGAATTCCAAACCGATCCCGGAATGAGTTTGACTGGGCCATACTGAATCCATTCAGGATTCCGAAGCGGTTCCAGAATGATTTGACTGCGTAAAACTAATGCGTTTGTAGCCTATTTTTAGAGAAAGGCCAATAAGTCAACGGCCAGTATTTACTTTGTGAGGTTCATTTGTGATCTGTTGTCAGCGAGTAATGGTTTGTTCCTAAGACAAGACGTGACCCAAGGGGGGGGGGGGCGTTTTTGTTCCAATTTTACGTCAGAATGGTCCAGCTCCTGATTGGTTGTTTCTGACTTTTTGCACCATACCGAATGTTACTGCAGGGATAGTGAAACCCACTGAGACGTCCAAAAAATTGTTTCAAAATCGTTCAACACGGGTCCAACGATGGACGTTCGTTGAACGGTTATTTGGACGTTGTCCAAATTGGTCCAACGAACGTCCTTCATTGGACGATTTTGAAACCAACCGTTCTTAGAGGGACGTCGATGTGGAATATTTCAAGCATGATTTTTGAAAACACCGTAACTAACAAATCTAAACAAACTGAGATTATCACTCCCCCGCATTCTACGCATCTTAATGTACATGCTGACAAACATTCGTTTCATTATTCGGTAATGCAGCTGAAAAATGCGCAATCGAAATAATGACGAACAAACAACTGACACGTCAATAGTGCATAAATACAGTTTCGTCATGTTAGTTACGTTAGGTTTGGTACTGCTGTAACACTTACGTTATTTTAATTTAATCGGTTTTTGTAACTAAATCATTAAAATATACTACAATCTTTCTACTAAAATGCTCAATATAGGTAATGTTTCTATAAGGGGAACAAGAGCACGCAGTTCCTTAATTCTAGCCAATATTTTAGAGAAAAAGAATGCAAGTAATGTTATTCTAAGCACCTAAGAGCTAAGCACCACTAATGCACTTTCAGCACATTTTTATTTTTGATTATCTAAATCTATCCTACAGTAGATTAAATCTAAATACTTGTGACAATGCGAGCAAAAATGAGACACTAAAATCGACTAATTGAAAAATGTCGAAAGTGTAATAGTGATGCTCAGAATAACGTAACCTTTATTTGTCTTCAACACACTGCTCAAAAGTGACAAACTACAAATGTTGGTTGTCCTCATTGGCATACTGCCTTGGCGGAACAGTTCAGTTATAGAATTGATTAAAAATGATAAGATTAGTCACCACAATTGACGAAACTGAAATAACGTAAGTGCAACAAAGATACCAAACCAACGAAAGTAAAACGACGAAACTGTGAGCGTGATACAAATAACATCGTAACTTTAATTTTTCTTCAATCCGCTCTTTTAAATATCTTGATCGCGAATGTTCGTTCCATTCAATGGAAAGGCGTCTTTGGTGAGCATTTTGGATGAATAATTGGTGTAAAAATCGGTATGGTTTTTAAATAACATTTAAAACAAAATTTCAAAAATGTCATCGCCGTTTTCTCTGTATGGGTGAAGTGCGAGTTTCGCTGTTTTCAAAAATCATGCTTGATTTCTACTATTTGTATACTTTGTATTGCGCACTTCCCACCAACCTGGACTCCGCACTTTTAAAGTGCGAGTGATCTCAAAACTGCGAGCTGTCAAAAACATGTATTTCAAGTGATAGAGATGGTACTTTCATAGACAGACCAGTCGAACTAACCGGTCTATGAGAAGAATTTAATGGAAGAATGGTAAGTGTGCAGTGCGGTTAGAATCCAGTTTTAGTGCCACAAGTACCCAGTTAAACTCATTCCGGAACCGGTTCGGATTTCTGAATGGAGTCATTATGGATTCCAAATCAAATGCAACAACCGATTCCGACTCAGAATCGGTTGTTGCATTAGATTTGGAATCCATACTGACTCCATTCAGGATTCCGAATCAAATTCCGAATGGTTTGACCGGGTAGTGATGTCTTTTTTTTACTCGATTAACGCAAATAATCGATTAATTTCTAAAATAATCGAAAAATCAATAATCGATTACAAGCTTTCGGTATAATCAAATCGAGTAGCTGATATCAATTAATCGAGAGCATAATTAATTAAGGGTGGCATTGAAAACGAAAGTCGCAGAGCAAAAAATATGACCAGACTTCTCCAAATTTTTCAAAATGTGTCGAGCGACCTTTTTTTTTTGGTTGACAAAGGATTTACTAAGTAATCGATTATTGATTTTAATCGATTATTTTTGTCGATTAATCGAATGAATTAATCAATCTCTCAAATATTATTCGATTAACGGATAATCGAATATTTGCAAAAATCAGACATCACTAGCCACAAGCAATATGGCGTGATATGCTAAGAAATGCTCAAAGAGAATAGGGAAAGAGACGAAGAGTGAAAATCAGTCAAAACGGCAACACTCCCTTTATGATGATTTCAACCAGTGTTGCTGAACTCGTAAAAATAACTCTTATATTTCTCATTCGCGTGTTCTCATTGCGCCCAACACTCGTATCCGAGTGTTCTCCATACATGCTTTTTTTTCGTTCGCTCCCCAGCCGGGTAGAATTTCTGAGAGTTCCAGTCGGCCAAAAGCCACTCAAATTGCACATATTGAAACACACTCTTTCGTTCGCACCCACCCACTGGCGCTCACTCCTACTGCTGCTACCACTCGTCCATGCTCTCACTCGCCTAAGCTCCCACTCGCCCATGCTCCCACTCGTCCGTACTCCCACTCGTAGCCACTCGCGCTCTTGAACCCACTCGTATCCACACGCACTCTTAAAGGGCGTTCGCCTTCACTCGCACTCTTGCAGTCGCCAGCGCTCTCGCTCCGTCTCGCATTTCGTTCTTCGTTGGTAGACCAAGAATGCTGCAAATGAATTTATTCGGATATTTTATACGCACAATACGGCTGGCTTTCGTCACCGGTACAGCACGTCAGGGAACGTCAAAATTAGTTATATGCAGTTAAATGGAGGTATTCACACACAACATCAACAGCACGGAATGCTTTGACGTACGGAAAGAGTGAACGAGAGACGCATTCAACTTAACTTGATGGAAGCTGATGTATCGTCTGGATTGAGGTTGATATGACACTGGTATCCGAATGAAATGCGGTCGCATTAAAACGCAAAAATACCTATATTGAGATTTTTTGTGGAATAATGAAATGACAGGAACATCCAGTTTTTATTGTCAAATACCGTGAAGGCACATAATTCCGCGCAGTTTAGAATTCCGCGCACTCTGAGCTATTTGTCAAATTGCAGAAGCAGGCTTGTTAAAAAAATTGAACATGGCATACACATATGCTGCTTATGTTTATCCATACCGACTGAGAAGAAAATATTTTTTTCTGGTGGCTCATATACCTGCAAAATAATAAAATAAAACGCTCGTCCTTGTGGCCGCAATGTTTGCATATTTCCCAAGCGATTGCGTTAAGACCATAATGTAGACAGTATAACTAATTTGAAGCGAAACGGTTGATTTTCATTTTCAAACTTGTAAACATCAAAATAAAAAGAGTGTGTTGAATTACAATTCATAAGACCAAAATGGCCAGCACATTTATGAATAGCTATTATCGCTGAAATTACAGTGCGTGGAAAAAGGTGCACTAAATTTAGGCGAACCCAATTCCGCTCATAAAAATTGTAGTCTCAGCCAACAAGAAAAACATATAATACACTCTAGAAAACGTCAAAAACCATTGCTTATGGTCCGGCAAGGACATTTGGTCGGTGTTCAGTCAGACCGGACTAGGTCGCAAAACTTCAAAAAATGAGATAATGCAAATACTGGATAAAGAATTTCTTCAGCAACATTCAACTTTTGCCAGATTTGAAATATGTAACCATAAACAAGAATCATGACAAAAAATAATTATAACGTAGAGGATGCTGCAATTCAAAATTTAAACTCGTTTTTCTCGAAATCAATATTTTGTCACATAGTCCAGTCTGGCTTAACACCGACCATTTCATCTAAAGAGCTGCGAAAACTCCGGGAAGGTAATGGATAAAAGGTTTCTTTCAGCGACATTCAAACATATCTGGAAGAGTACCAAACCTGTCTTCAAACATTAAGCCGGAGTTATGAAAGATTCGAACTAAACCACACTGAAAAAAATCCAAACGTTAATTCTATTTGCTTCAAACCGCTTAAAATTCATATGAAGAAGAAATGCTATTGTTATCTCGCGCACACATATCTTCTATGTGTCAACTGTATAAACTATGTATGAACACACATAAGTTATATGTGCATATTGTTATAGAATGGGGTTTTATGTGCCCAATAGTTATGAAATGTGAATGTAAGATTAATATTTCTTGTAAATACACACATTAGGTTTATGTGCCAGCAAATAGTGTCTATATGCCTCCGTTAATTGCAAAAATCTATGTGTAAAATCAATAGGCATAACGTTTACTTTTTTTTGAGTGCAGGGAGATAAAACAGTACATGTACCTGACCCATACTCTTTTATGTTTTTGGTTTAGTACGAATCTTCCAAAACTTCTGCTTCCAACGGTTACTGGAAGAAATTTGATTACAGAACCTGCTGAACCGGTAACATCGCAAAATCCTTTGATAAAACTTGTCACAAACCAGCAAACGTAAATTCCAATACAATATGAAAGGATAATTATCGTTTGTTGCGACTAGTCTATCAGCAATATTTCGATGAGGTTACAAGGAAGAAAAAAATACGTTAATAAAAAATCCTATAGATTTAGATGAGGTTCCACTTTTGTTGGAATCCTACTAAATAATGTTCTGCGCGGAATTTGAAGCACCTGTGCGCGGAATTTCAATCAGTGCAATATATGATGCGCGGAATTTGGTGCAACAACACATCTTTCATTTTTGTAATTTTGTGTAATTCTGTTTAAATTCTCCTGTTAATTTTCCATAGAAACATAATAAAATTGCTAGCCAGTGGGACTTATTGCATAACTCTAACAATTTGGATTGATTTTTCATAACGAATTTAGCTTTACTCATGCCTTAGGTTCGCGGAATTATGTGCCTTCACGTTATGTTACTGATGCATAAATGCATAAATCGCTAAGAATTTGTTTTTTGCAGATAATTTTCGTAAAATATCGAATTGAATAGCTGCTACAAGAGTGAAACTAATTTTCATGAAAAATTTTTGAAAATTTTAGTGGTGAGCTGCTTGAAATAAAATTTATTTTGCCAGATCGATCCCTTTAATTAAAAAAAATTGTATACAAATATCGATCATAAAAGATCGAATTAAAAGAAATTATTTATAATTGAACACGATAACTTTTCTAAGATGAACAAAAATAAATTCGTGCAAACAACGAAATCTACTATTTACAATGCACGAAAATACTTCGTTGCAGAAAATGACGAATGAACTCGTGCATTGCACGATCATTTTTTCCATTTACGAATTTATATTTTCAGTGTATAATTTCTGAATTGGTTGATTTTTTATCATTCCAAAATTCAAAATGGCGGCTCGCGTCGACCCCCGCCACGACATCATCTTTGAACTTCAAATCCGCGGCCTGTTTCATTTCACAAGATTTATAAAATCTTTATGACTTATACTGCCTATGATCGCAAGTCAATCCCTTAAAGATAGGAAATCCCATAGAAAACGGGATAAATATGCAATCATGGGTAGTATACATCTATGACCATTCCTGGTACATTTTGCATTAAATGAATCGGATCAAGACCTGTGCTTGATATTCGGATTAAATACATGGGTTCGAGATAAACGCATTTAATGCGGTTCACTACAAAAATTCAAATCCATTAACAAACATTGGCTTCCAGAGAATATGTATGTAGGAGATCGACTACCGTCATAAAGTGAATTTCTAAGCATAAGCACTTAATTTGTTGAAAATTTCGTGACCAATTCCAACATACGCTATCTGTCCTCCAAATTACGACGGACTCAGAGCAAATCTATCAGCTGTAAGAAAAGTACAGCGTGCGTTATATACTCTAAAGCATTCGTTCACAGTCCTAAATTGATACAGCCAGCAGACTATGTTAGAAGAAATCTCCAGTGAATGATTTTGCGCACTTTCCACTAAGCTGAACGCTGCACTTTAAAAGTTTTATAAATTTGTACTAATTGAGATTTGAACATGACTGAACAACATTGTTTTCGGTAATACTGATTCTTCTTGACGAAAACAATAGTTTTTATGAGAATGCATAATATCGATGAACTAAGGGAAAATGGAATACAAAAATCTTCTTCGTTATTTTGAAGATAAGTGAACGAATTTTATTTTTCGGTTTATCTTATGCCATTTTCCGATATTCCAACTGCTCTATTTTTTTTTTGGTTCATCGAGTAACTACAAGTCTATGTTTTAAACTTTTTTTTATTGGATTTCCTATTTCAGACAATTGTATCAAGAGTTATCATGTCCGCCGCGGCACTCCTCGACATGGAAAGGGTTCAACGTCTTCTCTTCGAAAGCTCGTATGTGTGGCTTTGCCTGACTGAAAATTTTTCATTCATAATGAATGTATACATAAACCTTAACGAGAGGTCCATTGTCACCTTGCCATCAAAATCGTATAACAAAATTACTTTCAGTTTGAGCACTTTATAGTAGACGCCCCTTGAAAGACAAGTTTTATTTAAGACACCGCACTTATAATTTGATCACATATTTTTAAAAAAATATGAAAAACAATATATTTAATTTGTTCTTCAAATACGACCGGCATAAATTTGTATAGAGTAGACAGATAACGTATGTATGCAATGACAATTTAATGCGAACGCGCGCACTGTTAGTTTAGTTAGTTTTTGCTTGCGCTGTTTTAGGATTTCATCAGAATGCCGTACCTGATCCCTTCGCTCCTTTACGAGCGCTCCCAGTTGCTAAAAGAGTGTATACGTGCTGTTCTAATAAACATCTTCAGAGCTGTAAAGAGTGCTTAGCACACGGGAGTGGGTGGCATGCAGCAAAAACTCGCAGCTGAGGTGTCCCGTCATGGGAACCCACTCGTCGTTAGAGCTGACATCTAGCGAGCCGACAAGAGTGCGAGTGACACACGAGCTTATAGCGAAGGCAGATAACTCACATGAATCAAACATAATTGCCGCTCGTGTTGACTGTCACATATTTGAGAGTTCTTCGAAACTATGTGTACAGCAGTAGGGAGCATACAGTGTGAGTCTCGCGCTCGCAGGCGAACGAGGAGGATGTGTTGGCTTCTCGCTCTTTTAGCAACACTGATTTCAACACGAATTTTGGCAACCGCTTCCACAGGCAGCACTTTAAATGACTCCTATTATATTTATTCAACCATATTATATATTTAAATGACTCCTATTATATTTTGAAAACACTTCCGGTGAAAATTTCAACGTGTCGACATGTTGGTTTTCACCGAGTGCTAGATAATTCGCTTTTTTCACCTTGATTGGGCGAATTACTCGTGCTGTGGTGGACCAATTTTGTGGCGCTGCGAGTTTATCGTCGGTTAGTCACAAAAAGTAAAGTCCATTGGACTATAAACGAAAATTAACTGGCAATATAGCTTTATACGCTGTGCCATTTTGGGCTTTGTTTCACAAACAAGCCAAACAGAAGCGAAGAAGAAGAAGAATATTTTGAAAACAAACCGTATGTCGATCGTTGGATTTGTTTATCAAACGATGCGCATTTTGAAACAAAGAGATGAAATAATTCTAATGCTTGTTTTTACTCATACATATACTCTAGAATGCACCTCACAATCGCAATTGAATCAAATTCTGACGAAAATTGAAATTTCTTTTTTACTAGATGTACAATACTTATCTCCTTCAACTCAGGCATGGAGTAATGTTTATTTACATTGCACGATTGGTCTGCTCAATAAGGTATTTTTGGCTTCACACTATTCGTCTCTTTCCCTATTCTCTTTGGAAATGCTCACTAAAATTTCCTAACTCCCAAATCTGAACAACAAGATACAAATCGTTACCGGCTTTTATAAATTCTAGAATTTCGTAGAGTCGCATAATGTGATTCTCAAAAATAGTGATAAAATGCCCGGCTCGATAATTTGTTCCATTTCGTACCACCTGATTTGAAAACATCATATTGCACTCTGTTCTTATGCGTAATGGCTGAAGAAGCTTACTAAAATAACTACGTAAGCGAATATCAAACATTTGAAATTCGCCAATTAAATTATCCTTAAAATAAATCATTAATAACATCATAAGCAAATTGCAGTGTGTATTAAACACAGAGTGTATAGCAGATATTTTTTCTAGAGGACATAATATGCGCGTATTGTTTGAAACCTCTGTGTTTAGATTCATACCTAAAACACATCATTTTTTCGATAGGACCGGATGATTTAATTACCGTAGGGTACCGTAAAGTAAAATGATGTTTTGGTTTTAAATCTTTTTCGAAAAGTTGCTTGTACAAGCTATGATGAGCAGTAATTTGCTGTTGTAGTTTAATAATGTCTTCTATAAATAAACGTTTCAGACACCTGTCAACCATATTTACTAAAACCGTGCAATACTTCCAGACCAGGTCGTCATGCGGAACGTACTGTCCAGCAATTATTGTAAAATAGTGCGTTAAAGCGCGAATTTCACTAGATGTCATTTTAATTACTACTTTTTGGTGTTTCTCTTTAATATTATAGCTTTCGACTATATCGGGCATTCTTTTCAATTCGCTATCCAACTTAAATTGCCTACACTTTCCCTACGATTGTTGAATTCATCAATTGTGAAGTATTTTTTCTTATAAATACAATGATTCAATATCTCTGTGAATCCATATTTACACAATCCACCGCTGAACAAATCATGCATTGCGTCAACTGTTTTGTTTTCTACTACATGAAAAGAAGGCAATTCATTAAATGCTGAATCGCCAGTTATGCTCGTTTCACTCGCTCGATTGATTTTAATGTCTTCTGTATAACCTTGTCTACGGCGAATGCAGTCGCTGTGTTCTTTGACATCTTGTTTTAAAAGCTCTTTGGGTCTTCTACAAAATCTACAGTAAAAATTAGAATTAAACCCGCCGGACAGAAGAAGTATGGAAAAAAATAAAAAATAAGTCTTATCTTAAATAAATCTTATTAATAACAAATAAGCAAATTGCAGTGTGTATTTAACACAGAGTGTATAGCAGATATTTTTTTTCTAGAGGACATTATATGCTCGTATTGTTTGAAACCTCTGTGTTTAGATTCATACCTAAAACACATCATTTTTTCGATTGGACCGGATGATTTAATTACCGCAGGGTAATGTAAAGTAAAATGATGTTTTGGTTTTAAATCTTTTTCGAAAAGTTGAATGTACAAGCCATGAGCAGTAATTTGCTGTTGTAGTTTAATAATGTCTTCTATAAATGAACGTTTCAGCACAGAGAACAGACATCCATGATCGAACAAAAATATTTAAAAAACGTGTGTAAACATTTGAATTAATATACGAAAAACACTAGCGCCGCCACACCAACCTATCCCAACTATCCGTCAAATCGATTCCGGAACCGGTTCGAAATCCTGGATGGATTCAGCATGGAATCTAGCTCAAAAAAAACAACCGATACCGACTCTATCGGTTGACGCATTTGAGCTGGAATTCATGCTGGAAGTCCGAATCGGTTCCGGACTAGTTTGACTGGGTATAGAAATAACCGCTGTCAATTCTGTCGCACTCAGCCACAAAAAAAACATGACGACAGTAGCGCACCTGGTTTAGATATCCAAACTACCTTCGAAACCGTTAGAGATTTTACACAAGTTGAATGCTGAAGATGGACGTCTGTTCTCTGTGGTTTCAGGCACATGTCAACCATATTTACTAAAACCGTGCAATACTTCCAGACTAGGTCGTCATGCGGAACGTACTGTCCAGCAATTATCGTAAAATAGTGCGTTAAAGCGCGCATTTCACTAAATGTCATTTTAATTATTACTGTTTTGTGTTTCTCTTTACTACTATAGCTTTCGACTATATCGGCCATTCTTTTCAATTCGCTATCCAAACTTAAATTGCCTACACTTCCCTACGATTGTTGAATTCATCAATTGTGAATTATTTTTTCTTATACATACAATGATTCAATATCTCATGTTTACACAATCCATCGCTGAACAAATCATGCATTGCGTCAACTGTTTTGTTCTCTACTACATGAAAAGAAGACAATTCATTAAATGCTGAATTGCCAGTTATGCCCGTTTCACTCGCTCGATTGATTTTAATGTCTTCTGTATAATCTTGTCTACGGCGAATGCAGTCGCTGTGTTCTTTGACATCTTGTTTTAAAAGCTCTTTGGGTCTTCTACAAAATCTACAGTAAACATTAGAATTAAACCCGCCGGACAGAAGAAGCATGGAGTGAACGCCCAAATTATCCCCTTGAAACAAAGTACAAAACGCACTAATTTAATTGTACCTTCTGAATCTATTTCAATTCCGTTTTCCTCTATTTCTTTACTCAATAGTGGCGATATGAGTTTATTTATCCCTGTGTTCTTTATATCCCTTTTTTAATCATTCCTGCCACAAATATATTACTTAGTCTAGAGAGAAACTTTTCTGGGATTATTGGGAAGCTGTAGTATATCCCACACACTGAGTGTCGATTGCAATGGGAGCTCTGTGAATCATTCACTTCAAACTCGTCTGCATATAACCAAATTGGGAAAACTAGTTCGGTCCGATACTTTTCTCTAATTTGCTTCCATTTGGACCCGTTTACAAAATTGACTATTTTAATTGGCGAATCAAAGCGCGATTGACTCACAGATGGCAAGTATGTAAAAATGATGATGGGAAATTTGACATCCGCCAAACTACGGTGAATTTTTTTGGTATTTACGAAACCTTCTCTAATATCTTCAACACGGAATCCAAAACGGCAAGAAAAACGTTAGGTAAGTTATAGAAATCTATCAAAGATATACCTGCAAAAATCTGACGTTACTTAAATTTTTTGTTTTAATAACCGCTGACATTGGTTATTTTTCAGAAAAAATGTGTTGTTCACGCGTGCCTGAGCTATTTTGGTGCATCCGGAAATTTTACCACCTTTTTCAAAATTTCCTATCCAGTGTTTCATAAACAGGGTGGCCAGATAGAATTCCTTAATATCGGTAGGGTCACTAAAAGTTTATCGGTAGTTATCGGTAGGCCGGGTTGTTGTCCCAAAACGTAGTATCACAGAGAACAGACATCCATGATCGAACAAAAATATTTAAAAAACGTGTGTAAACATTTGAATTAATATACGAAAAACACTAGCGCCGCCACACCAACCTGTCGTGAACCGAAGCAGACGGTCCCTGTGTGTCATCTAAAACACCCAGGTCGGACTGAGAATCCGATCCCAAACGCATCCGTTTCGGTAGCTGGTTTGTCGCATCCCGAGCGCCGTCCATGGCTCGCTGCTTGCTGGCGTCCCGAGAGCAACCCCGCGCAGGCTGCTTGCACCCAGTGTTCTGACTGCCGCCCGTGGCTGACCGCATCCGCCCAGGCTGCTTGCTCACAATCTCCTGATTGCCGCCCGTGGCTGACTGAATCCGCCCAGGCTGCTTGCTCGCAGTGTCCTGATTGCCGCCCGTGACTGACTGCATCCGCCCAGGCTGCTTGCCGCCCGTGGCTGACTGAATCCGCCCAAGCTGCTTGCTCGCAGTGTCCTGATTGCCGCCCGTGGCTGGCTGAATCCGCCCAGGCTGCTTGCTCGCCGTGTCCTGATCGCCGCCCGCGGCTGGCTGAATCCGCCCAGGCTGCTTGCTCGCAGTGTCCTGATCGCCGCCCGTGGCTGGCTGAATCCGCCCAGGCTGCTTGCTCGCAGTGTCCTGATTGCCGTCCTTGGCAGGCCGCATCCGTCCAGGCTGCTTGCTCGCAGTGTCGTTTTTGTCCAGTTTGGATCCCATCCGTCGCTTTTGAAAGTATCCGCAAGAATGAGCTGCTAGTCGATGATGATGCGCTATTTATGGCATTCTAACCGGTAGCAAAATATTGTTTTCTTCTTGTTGTGGCAGAAAGAATAACCTCCCCTCCAGATATGGAACCAAAGCGAAGAGTAATGCAACTTTTTTTTTCTCTCTCTCTTTTGCTGGGCTGGTGATTACGTATATAGGGGAATTTCTTTTGACATTAAAAATGTCTTACTCCACTATCTGGGGCTAGGTGTCATTCTAAAATCTAAACTATCTCCCATGTAACGAAACTATGTAAGGTTTGCACGCTTATAACTCCGATATTACTAGATGGATTTTAATCATTCATGCACCAACCGATTCAGAAACACCTAACTTAAATATTGGTAATAATTTAATATCTCCCCAATAAAAGTAGACTTTTGGAAATTGGTAAAATTAAAAAGTTTACAAAAAACGGGAAAAATACCATTCGTGAGGCAGATTTCTCAGACACAGCCGTCAAAAGAGGGCAGCTTAGTTGCTCAATGAAACACGAAAAGTCATAAATAGAAGCAACGCATGTCCGTTTAAATCAGTTGTTGCTCTTATCCCACACGAGCAACGTCGTCTCCGGGCGATGCAATAAGCGCTATCGATTTTCGGTAACGTTGGCATTTGCACACACTCGCACCTAAGTGACTAAACCATATACGGTTAGTTTATAAATAGAGGTGACGCGTACCCGTTTGAATCAGTTTTTGTTCTTATGTCGAACGGGTAAGATCATGGCTGCAGCGTCTGGGCACTACAATAAGCGGTAGACGCTATGCATTTTCGGC
Organism: Topomyia yanbarensis; assembly: GCF_030247195.1. Taxonomy (NCBI): domain Eukaryota; kingdom Metazoa; phylum Arthropoda; class Insecta; order Diptera; family Culicidae; genus Topomyia; species Topomyia yanbarensis. Next base: position 96,311,376 of record NC_080670.1, on the reverse strand, counting down.
AGCGGTGGCCGTGTGCGGATTTTTCGGGTACCAGCACGGTGTCACAGAATGATTTGCAAAGTGGGTGGGCGGGGTGGTTTGGATTTAATTCAATACGGTGTGTGCTGCTTAAGAGTGTTGCGTTTGAAAAAAATATATTTATTTTTATGCATGCGTGTGCGTTGTAACTTGTTAATCCATGTTTACGGCGCTTTGTAGCTGCGTAGGCTTTACCCTACGCCTATTGGTTTTCATGTTTCATATTTCGGTTATATGTTTTTTATCAGTAAGGCATCTGACAACGTGCTTCTGTAGTTATTGCACTGTACAGCAGCGTAGTATTTTATATAGGAGAGTACACTCAGGTTTTTTTACGCGGATTTTGAAACTTACGCGGTTTTCATTAACGCGTTTTTTTTTTAAATTTACGCGGTTTTCATTTACATGGCCTGTATCCCCTGCGTGAAAAATCTGAGTGTAATTGCATCGGAAACAATCACATTCCCAGCAGAACTTTTTGTTTTCTAATTTCAAACACTTTTGTTTCGTACTGCACACAACGGAAAATTTTAAAACAGTACTTACCGTCCCAGCAGCAGTTTAAGCGGGTGTTCTTTTTCGATTCAAATTCAAGCCATGTCTTAAGCGTTACTGGACTCAAAATTGTTTTCCCAGTTTATCCAGTCAGAATATCTGTCCTACACTATGTATTTAAAACACAGTTCTAATTGCGTTTTGAAGTATACAACAAATAGAACGGTTGGGTATACTAATTTAAATTTTAAAATAAATCTGTTTTAAATTATGAAACAAACCGCTGTACTGAAGATATAATTATGTCAGTCCTATTACCACATAAAACACCTATATAACATAAAACGCTGCAGAATTGGTTTAATAATACAATGTTTACACTACAGAGTTATAACACGTTTTAATAATTAGCAACAAGAAAAATGTCACCAAGATAGCATAAAAACCCGTTTTAACTGGTAGTGCGAACGTTGCATAACAATGTAATTTATCAAATAATTTCATTTTTCCACCACTAATCGATCAAGAAATACTTACACTTAAGATTGTTTACTTAAGTTCATTAGTACATTATTGAAAATTTAAATGGAAAATGAAATTTCATATTTTATGAAGAATCTGTATATTTCCGTTGGCGGGCGTGGGTTTCCTCATCACAGCTCTCAATATGGAACTTTTCTTTTGAATATATTTTCTGGACAGACCAGCCTATTTTTACTAGATGGATCAGCCAAATAATGCCAATCACCTAGTGAGATACTTGATTAATTAATAGATTACCGTTAAAAGACCTTCAATAAATTATGTTTTAATGGGGAGGGTATATAGCAAATTGTAACATGAAAACAGGCGAGTGAACAAGAACGTGTGTCGATATGTGTGATAGATAAAAAAGCTATATTTTTAATGTCACCGTGGTCGTGTCCTGTACACAACCCTTTAATTTTTTATTTTCGCAGATAATGTTTTATACGATTAGGTATGATATTTATTGTTTAATTGCTACTGTATTATATATCTCTTCTACATCTCATTCCACCCCTACTCTATTCAAAAATACTATACAAATGCATGTTATCAAATTTCTTAGGAATCTTTAGTTGTCTCTTTGGTCTGTTCACTTGACTAGGAGTATCGTTTGTAGTTTCATTTGTCCTTGGTTCTGTTGTTTCTTCCATCTTTGAAGTGTGATCGTTGTTTTCGTCGTTACCATTTTCAAAGTTTCGTGTAATTTTCTTAGCTTCTGGCACATTTCGTGAATATAATACGCCGCGTTCGCTTCGCACAACTATTTTTGCGCCGTCTCTTGCTACAATCACAAACTTTTCGCTGCCGAAAGTTGGGTCTGACTTCAACTTTTTAAACTGTGTTAACACAACTTTGTCTCCAACTGTTAGGTCTGAAAATTTGGCACCTCGTTTAAGATCCGCATATTGCTTGCTCTCCAGTTTGGAGTAAGCATCTTTCTCTTTAATGTTTTCACGATCCAGAGTTATTGTAGGATATGCCGACCAAATGCAAGGAAACGTGCCTCTGTATTTCCACCCCACCAAAAGCTCAAATGGCGTAATACCAAGCCGTGATAGAGGACTGACCTTATTATGCACGTGAATATATTTTTCTAATGCCATCCTCCAATTAATGTTGTCTAATCTGGAAGCCGCTAGTGTCTTTTTGATTCCCTCGTTCTGCCGCTCTACTGCCCCGTTGGACTGCGGGCTTAGAGGAATTGATTTTCGAACAGTGATTCCTTTTTGTTCCCAGGTTTTCACGAACTTATCGCTCTGGAACGGTGGGCCATTATCGCTTTGTATAATAAGAGGATAACCCCATATGGCAAAAACTTTGTTAAGAGCATCATTCGTAGTATCAGCATCCATGCACTTCATTTCGATAACGTGTAAGTATCTGGAATAGGTATCGACTATCACAAGAAATTCTCCATAACCAAACTCCTTATCCGTGAAAAAGTCGATTTGTAAAATCTCCCATGGTCCTCGTGGCAATTCTCGGCTACATAATGGAATTGGTGGATTTTTCTTGGACATTCGTAGACAAGTTTCACAGCTTTGTATGTAAATTTCTATCGCTTTAGACATTTCTGGCCACCAAAAATATTCACGCAAAATTCGTTTCGTAGAGGCTGCTCCAATATGGCCTTGATGAGCAGAAATAATCGCTCGTTGACGCAATGCTGTTGGTAGAATAATACGATTGCTCTTGAAAATCATATCTCCGAACACGTGAAGATCCTTAGCATGACATTCGAATTTACGGAAACCGCTCAGCCAAACTCCGGTTTCAACAGCCAATCTTACTGCATTTAGTTCTTCGTCATTATGGGCATGAATTTCGATTTCGTCCCAAGTGATTTCCAATTCACCTGCATTCAAAAAATAAAGCAAATGCTTATCATTTGTATCATCGAATGATTTAGCTGTTTCCGATTGAGCCACAAGCCTCGAAAGTACGTCTGCAATATTATTTTCTCCTGTTACTCGTTTCACATCGAATTGATAAGGCTGCAGCCTCAACGCCCATGCTTCTGCTCTAGATACAGCTCTTTTCCCAATTCTGTGCAAACCTCTAAAGATAAATTCATTTGACTCTGCGTCAGTTCGAATGGTGAAATTAACGCCCATCAGGTACATAGAAAATCTTTCGACTCCCCAAACCATAGCCAGAGCTTCTCTTTGTGTTTGGGGATACTTTTGTTCCGTAGGAGATAGAGTTTTTGATGCACAACCAATGATTCTTGATTCTGAATCATTATTAAACTGCACCATCACGGCACCCAATCCGTGTGGAGAAGCGTCCACGAAGAGCTCTGTTCGATCCTCTCTATTGAAGTAACCCAACGTCGTGATGGTTTTCAATGCGTCATTTTTCAAGTATTCGAATTCTTCCTCTAGGTCATGATTCCAAAAGAATCGATCGGCTTTAGCTAACTCCCGAAGCTTGCGAGTTTTATCAGCCCGATGATGAATGAACTTTTCCACAAAGTTTATAAGTCCCAAGAAACTCTTCACTTCGGCCAATGTTTCTGGACTTCTGAAATTTTTGATGGCATTTATTTTGTCCTCCTCGACCTTCCATCCATCCGATGAAAGTGTAAATCCTAAGAATACCACTGACTGTTTTCCAAGTGCGCATTTGTCTTCGTTAATCCTAACGTTATGATTTCTTAGACATTCCAAAACTTTTGCCAAGTTTTTATCATGTTCACTCTTAGTTTTTCCTGATACTAAAATATCATCCAAGTAGTTAACAGTACCTTCGCATTCGGCGAGAACGACAGTTTGCAGTATCTCCTGAAAAACATCTGGTGCATTGCAGAGACCAAACGGGAGTCGACGATATCGATAAATTCCATCTCCAGTGAAAAAATTCGTCAGATGACGAGAACACTCATCTAATTCGACATGGAAGAATGCGCTAGACAAATCTATTGTGGAGAACCACTGTGCTCCATGGAGTTCCATCAAAATGGATTCAAACGTAGGCATCTTGAAGGGGGTTCTATGAATGCAGCGGTTTGGACCTCTAAGGTCAATGACTAAACGAATGTCATTTTTTCCTTTGGGGACTACTAACATCGACGAGCAAAATGATCTATCCATATGCTCTGTTACTTTCTCAATAATGCCCGCCGAAAGTAATTCATCTAGCTTATGCTTGGTAATGTCTTTGAATGCTGGAGGAATGTGAGTATAAACGTTGCGAGATGGCGGCATGCTCTTGTCATACGTTAACGAAACTGGGGGCACGTTAAACTTCGGAAAAACCAGAGGTGGCTTCTGTTCAATAAGTGCAACACTGAGTTCACATTTCCACGGTGGATTCGTATATGAATAATTAATCGGGACATGTAATCCAATAGCTAGAACACTGTATCTTATTGCTGTATTAAATCCCAACAAGGATCTAGATTCGTCTACAACGTAGAATTGCTCAATGGTCACTGGCCTGTCCTTTGAAATGAACAATTGTGCTGAAAATATAGCAATCACCTTAATTGCACAGTCAGAAGCATATGCTTTTAGCTGCTTGTCCGTTGAGTATCTCAAATCATATAATTTGTTCCTGTTACCAACATTACTTAAAATGTCCTCGAATGACACCTTAGTGATCGTATTGACTTGGGCTCCTGAGTCGATGAATAACTCAACTTTGGTATCAGCGATTTTGGCATCAATGTACGCATCTCTCTCTGTCGTTATTGCACTCTTCCTATAATGTATTGCATCGGGTACATCAATGGACGTGTATGTTTGAGATCCGCCTTGCACTAAACTAACATTCTTTACAACATCTGGATTTGTCGATCCCGAATCCAGCCGAAACCTTGCCTGTGGTTCAAGCAGTGCTTTTTTGCCTTTAGTGTGGATGATCTATTTCAATTATTTTTATGTTCTGCTATTTCGCTCATTTTTAACACATGAAATGCCAAAGCTTAACCCCTAAATGCGCAATATTGCAAACCTGAAGAAGTTCAAACTGTAATCTTGGACGACTTGTCTACACAAGTGTGTGTAATTCTTTGCAGTTTTGAACGTACAATATTTGAGAACATAAAAAAAACTCTTTTTTTGTGAAAATCAAGAATATTTGGTTTTATTTAATATAAATGAAACTTGTCAATTCATTACACATTTCTGTTCAACGAAATGGAAAACCGGCTTTTTTTCATTAGTTGTGTAATACTTTTCATACATTTTCTTTTATTTCTTTCTTTTTTTTTACATTCATATTTTTTTAGAAAATTTGCACATTTAAAGATTAAGCAAGTTTTGATTTCAAAAACCAGTTTTATTGAAAATTCATTTGATATGAGTACATAAAAATCATTGAAATATATTCACACAGATTTTTCATTTTCATTGTGTACCTCCAAACATGTCTCTTCCCAATTCTGTGCAAACCTCTAAAGATAAATTCATTTGACTCTGCGTCAGTTCGAATGGTGAAATTAACGCCCATCAGGTACATAGAAAATCTTTCGACTCCCCAAACCATAGCCAGAGCTTCTCTTTGTGTTTGGGGATACTTTTGTTCCGTAGGAGATAGAGTTTTTGATGCACAACCAATGATTCTTGATTCTGAATCATTATTAAACTGCACCATCACGGCACCCAATCCGTGTGGAGAAGCGTCCACGAAGAGCTCTGTTCGATCCTCTCTATTGAAGTAACCCAACGTCGTGATGGTTTTCAATGCGTCATTTTTCAAGTATTCGAATTCTTCCTCTAGGTCATGATTCCAAAAGAATCGATCGGCTTTAGCTAACTCCCGAAGCTTGCGAGTTTTATCAGCCCGATGATGAATGAACTTTTCCACAAAGTTTATAAGTCCCAAGAAACTCTTCACTTCGGCCAATGTTTCTGGACTTCTGAAATTTTTGATGGCATTTATTTTGTCCTCCTCGACCTTCCATCCATCCGATGAAAGTGTAAATCCTAAGAATACCACTGACTGTTTTCCAAGTGCGCATTTGTCTTCGTTAATCCTAACGTTATGATTTCTTAGACATTCCAAAACTTTTGCCAAGTTTTTATCATGTTCACTCTTAGTTTTTCCTGATACTAAAATATCATCCAAGTAGTTAACAGTACCTTCGCATTCGGCGAGAACGACAGTTTGCAGTATCTCCTGAAAAACATCTGGTGCATTGCAGAGACCAAACGGGAGTCGACGATATCGATAAATTCCATCTCCAGTGAAAAAATTCGTCAGATGACGAGAACACTCATCTAATTCGACATGGAAGAATGCGCTAGACAAATCTATTGTGGAGAACCACTGTGCTCCATGGAGTTCCATCAAAATGGATTCAAACGTAGGCATCTTGAAGGGGGTTCTATGAATGCAGCGGTTTGGACCTCTAAGGTCAATGACTAAACGAATGTCATTTTTTCCTTTGGGGACTACTAACATCGACGAGCAAAATGATCTATCCATATGCTCTGTTACTTTCTCAATAATGCCCGCCGAAAGTAATTCATCTAGCTTATGCTTGGTAATGTCTTTGAATGCTGGAGGAATGTGAGTATAAACGTTGCGAGATGGCGGCATGCTCTTGTCATACGTTAACGAAACTGGGGGCACGTTAAACTTCGGAAAAACCAGAGGTGGCTTCTGTTCAATAAGTGCAACACTGAGTTCACATTTCCACGGTGGATTCGTATATGAATAATTAATCGGGACATGTAATCCAATAGCTAGAACACTGTATCTTATTGCTGTATTAAATCCCAACAAGGATCTAGATTCGTCTACAACGTAGAATTGCTCAATGGTCACTGGCCTGTCCTTTGAAATGAACAATTGTGCTGAAAATATAGCAATCACCTTAATTGCACAGTCAGAAGCATATGCTTTTAGCTGCTTGTCCGTTGAGTATCTCAAATCATATAATTTGTTCCTGTTACCAACATTACTTAAAATGTCCTCGAATGACACCTTAGTGATCGTATTGACTTGGGCTCCTGAGTCGATGAATAACTCAACTTTGGTATCAGCGATTTTGGCATCAATGTACGCATCTCTCTCTGTCGTTATTGCACTCTTCCTATAATGTATTGCATCGGGTACATCAATGGACGTGTATGTTTGAGATCCGCCTTGCACCAAACTAACATTCTTTACAACATCTGGATTTGTCGATCCCGAATCCAGCCGAAACCTTGCCTGTGGTTCAAGCAGTGCTTTTTTGCCTTTAGTGTGGATGATCTATTTCAATTATTTTTATGTTCTGCTATTTCGCTCATTTTTAACACATGAAATGCCAAAGCTTAACCCCTAAATGCGCAATATTGCAAACCTGAAGAAGTTCAAACTGTAATCTTGGACGACTTGTCTACACAAGTGTGTGTAATTCTTTGCAGTTTTGAACGTACAATATTTGAGAACATAAAAAAAAACTCTTTTTTTGTGAAAATCAAGAATATTTGTTTTTATTTAATATAAATGAAACTTGTCAATTCATTACACATTTCTGTTCAACGAAATGGAAAACCGGCTTTTTTTCATTAGTTGTGTAATACTTTTCATACATTTTCTTTTATTTCTTTCATTTTTTTTACATTCATATTTTTTTAGAAAATTTGCACATTTAAAGATTAAGCAAGTTTTGATTTCAAAACCAGTTTTATTGAAAATTCATTTGATATGAGTACATAAAAATCATTGAAATATATTCACACAGATTTTTCATTTTCATTGTGTACCTCCAAACATGTCTCCGTGTCCTTTCTATCTTCTATGGCAGCTAATTTCCTCTCTGAATCCTCTTCCTTCAATCCACTACGCCCTTCCAAATTGGGTGATGCGCAGACACGGGCAATGTGTCCCATTTTCCCACATACACGACACACTTTCTGAATCGCATGGCACTGATTTGGAAGATGGAAAATACTTCCACATCTCCAACAATTGTTAGTTGATCCGGATTTTTTATAAGGTGGATTTGACCAACCCCTCGTAGAGCCTCTTCCTCTTCCTCGCATACCTCTTTGTCCGCCAAAATGTCTGATTCCTGGGGCACTGAAGCGATTGTTTCCATAGTTCCGCTCCTGCCCATAAAACGGAAACTGATTAACCGCAGCTACCTTTGCCACATCGGAATGGCCATAATTTCTCTGAAATTCTTCTTCGTTCGCTTTTTCCAATTCTCTATCACGAACTAAATCGATTAGGTCCTTCATGGAACCTTGCTTCACCCAATTCCTATGGGCCAACACTCTAATACGGCTATCCGATGCTCCCTTGGTGACAACTCTTACTACGGCCTCCATTTCCTCGTCATCTCTGTAATTGCACAGCTTGGCAGCACTTGCAACTCTCCGCACAAACTGAATGCTACTTTCTATCTGTTGTTGGCACATGTTCATCAGCTTGCCCCTCTGAGCCAAGATATATGTGCGAGAGCTAAAATATTCATCTAGCCGTTCTATGGCGTTAGACAATGGGGACGTCGTCTCATTTGACATTGATGGTGATGATACCGTTGTGTTGAATATATCGCGCAATTTTTGTCCTGCCTTGATTCTGAATAAACCAAACAAGGTTTTTTCATCTGCATTATTAACAAGTTGCACTGATGCGTAGAAAATATCTTTCCAATATTCGTACGCTCTCTTGTCAATTTCGGTTTCTCCATCTGTGGGGACACACTCGGGAATGTTGATTGTACCAAGTGTCCAACTGCTCATTGTGGACAACAATAACGAATCGTTTCTCGTTTCCCCAAAATCTTGATGCATGGTACTTGAGCATGGAGAATCTGTTCTAGTGCTCAGAAATGGATCGGTCTGTAGCAGTGCAACTTGTTCCCGAAGAGAGTTGTTCAGTTCTAAAGCCGCTTTCAGCTCTTTCATTATCTTCTTAGCTGATTTTCTGCAAATCGGAAAGAAAAAAAAACGTTGCAGTAACTCAATATATTCGAGCTTATTCGACATTTCAGATTGATTACTAACAAAACTCTTAATCAATGTTTTGTCAATCTGAAATCGTATCTCTGATCTGTTGGTTTCCGTCTATTCCCACCGGAACCAAATCAATTAGATAATACCGTAAATATATTGCCTTAACAGCAATCAGATCAATTTAACGGTGTCCGTCTATTTCTACCGGGACCGTATACATTATGATCAAATTTATCAAATCACTTGGTTTCCGTCTTTAACTACGGACCCAGTTCAACACAACGGTATCCGTCTATTTCCACCGGAACCGCTAATTGAAATACTTACTTTTTGGTAGGTTCAACTGCGCCATTGTCGTGAACCGAAGCAGACGGTCCCTGTGTGTCATCTAAAACACCCAGGTCGGACTGAGAATCCGATCCCAAACGCATCCGTTTCGGTAGCTGGTTTGTCGCATCCCGAGCGCCGTCCATGGCTCGCTGCTTGCTCGCGTCCCGAGAGCAACCCCGCGCAGGCTGCTTGCACCCAGTGTTCTGACTGCCGCCCGTGGCTGACCGCATCCGCCCAGGCTGCTTGCTCACAATCTCCTGATTGCCGCCCGTGGCTGACTGAATCCGCCCAGGCTGCTTGCTCGCAGTGTCCTGATTGCCGCCCGTGACTGACTGCATCCGCCCAGGCTGATTGCCGCCCGTGGCTGACTGAATCCGCCCAAGCTGCTTGCTCGCAGTGTCCTGATTGCCGCCCGTGGCTGACTGCATCCGCCCAGGCTGCTTGCTCGCAGTGTCCTGATTGCCGCCCGTGGCTGACTGCATCCGCCCAGGCTGCTTGCTCGCAGTGTCCTGATTGCCGCCCGTGGCTGGCTGAATCCGCCCAGGCTGCTTGCTCGCAGTGTCCTGATTGCCGTCCTTGGCAGGCCGCATCCGTCCAGGCTGCTTGCTCGCAGTGTCCTTTTTGTCCAGTTTGGATCCCATCCGTCGCTTTTGAAAGTATCCGCAAGAATGAGCTGCTAGTCGATGATGATGCGCTATTTATGGCATTCTAACCGGTAGCAAAATATTGTTTTCTTCTTGTTGTGGCAGAAAGAATAACCTCCCCTCCAGATATGGAACCAAAGCGAAGAGTAATGCAACTTTTTTTTCTCTCTCTCTTTTGCTGGGCTGGTGATTACGTATATAGGGGAATTTCTTTTTATTTTCGCAGATAATGTTTTATACGATTAGGTATGATATTTATTGTTTAATTGCTACTGTATTATATATCTCTTCTACACAACCTATCCCAACTATCCGTCAAATCGATTCCGGAACCGGTTCGAAATCCTGGATGAATTCAGCATGGAATCTAGCTCAAAGAAAACAACCGATACCGACTCTATCGGTTGACGCATTTGAGCTGGAATTCATGCTGGAAGTCCGAATCGGTTCCGGACTAGTTTGACTGGGTATAGAAATAACCGCTGTCAATTCTGTCGCACTCAGCCACAAAAAACATGACGACAGTAGCGCACCTGGTTTAGATATCCAAACTACCTTCGAAACCGTTAGAGATTTTACACAAGTTGAATGCTGAAGATGGACGTCTGTTCTCTGTTGTAGTATTGACATAGAATTTTAAAATACTGATAACACAGATCTCTGACCAAATCCAACCCAAAAAATGAATGTTGAGTAGGGTGTCCAAAATCAATAAAAATCAGTAGTTTTCGGTAGGAATAACAAAATATCGGAAGTTTTGCCTTGGTCGTCTGGGAATCGGTAGGGAAGACCAAAATCGGTAGGACTACCGATAAATCGGTAGGTCTGGCCACCCTGTTCATAAATGAAAGCAGCTCTTGCACTTCTCCGGTAAGCGCCGAAATTATATGTTATGCTCATTTTACTTCGGCGGATAGTATTGCAAGTAAGAAAAGCTGCGAAATCCGCATATCCTTCCGTTATTGGGCGGATGGATTCTCCGACGTAATGCAGGACGTTCATGGTCGCAATATGACAAAAATAACATAACCTTTTATAATTCAGAGTAGGTTTTGCAATACTTCAAAACTTCATGAACTATAACTTTACCAAATTGCACAATAAAGTAAAAGTAATTTCTTACTATCACTTTTATATTCCATATCAAAATATTTACATTTAAGAATATCGTTTAGAAATTCACTTCCTTTATAAAAATTAACCCCCCGGATAGAATTTTACAATAGCAGTTACCCTACAAACTATCATAAAACAATAAATATTATAGTTATTATTGTTTCAACATTATTCGATGCCAAGTTCTCACAGTAGATTTACAATAAAATTTCATGTAAATTTCACTGTTCAGCAAAAAACTGATACAGTGCATTCACATTAAATTTTACTGTTTTCGAGAAAAAAATGTATAGAGAAAAATTGATTTTTTTAATGTTAAGATACATAACCACCCCCCTTTTTCACTGTAAAAGTCTATTTTACATTGAAATTTACTGTAAAACCGTTAAAGTTTATTGTTTTTGTATTGTATCATAACACTAAAACTTACTGTAAATTATTGTAAAATTACTTGTGGTATTTTACGGGACGTTCGGAAACGATTTTACACTGAACACGTTTTTTACGTAAAAAAAAGAGTAGCGTACTTTATTACGTGACGGTCTGGTTGAGAATGAAGCACGCGTCGAGCAGAAAACTTGTTAGACCTTTTGTCTGAAAGGTTAGCGGATCCGCATGAACGCAGACTTGTCAAAGTGACAGCTAGACGCAAAGAAAAATTGAGGGGTAATACTCTGCTGAGGGATAGGACTGTGGGCAGGTTGCTACAGCACGTCCATCCTGACATTACTGTCGGCCGCGACAGTTCGCCAAAACGTTCTACTCTGGTGCTAATTGTTTACATTTTTTTTCTTTGTTTACATAACATGGTTTTCTTAACCTACTATACCTGTAGTCGTACTCAGTTTAAATTGAAATTTTACTTGCAGATTTCAATACGATTAACTCACTGGAATTCATCTTCTAAGTATTCGATATCTTCATACTCTGTCTCTGAATCGGAAAAATCATTAACCTCATCATTGTCGGCCTTTTGGTAAAGTTTCATGTTTATGGGATCGAATATACCTTCAAAACGTCGGTTGGACACTTGGTATCCATCTAAATCGGAGATCAAATATCGATTGCGATCAAGAACCTTCCTGATAACGTACGGGCCTTTGAATTTTGGCTGTAATTTTCTTCTAACTCCTACTTGTTTTACGTTACGAATCGAAACAAGATCGCCTTCACAGTAATGGGTACGAACCTTACACCGTTTATCGTACTGCTGTTTATTATAGCTTTGCAACTTACTAATCGCTCGCGATGCGCTTTCACGGATCTCGGTCAAATTCCGATCGTCGGTCAAATTCAACTCATTCACGTATTCAGTCAAACCATCCGAAACGTAACGCTTCTGCAGCACACCAAAGAGCAATTGCGAGGGTATATCACCAATAGAGCGATTCAACGTGTTATTTAGTAAAAACTCTGCATCAACAAGAATCGCGTCCCACTGTTGATTACGGGTCTCAACGAGTTTACTAAGCAAAGGAATAAGCGTTCGATTATAGCGTTCTATTTGGCCGTTAGCCTGCGGACATGCTGTTGCCACAAGCTGGTGTCGAAACCCATGATCTTTAACGAACGTTTTGAAAAGATCTGAAGTAAACGAGGTGCCTCTATCCGACACGAGAACATCGGGCGTTGAATACGCGATGAAATACGACTTCAAATGCTTCATCGTTTCGCGACTGTTTGTAGTTTTCGTCGGGTACAATTTCAAAAATTTCGTAAACGCATCGACTATCGCCAGGATATGCTCATTTTTACCCTTCGTTTTATCCAACGGTCCTAAATGATCGATGTGGATCGTTGCGAACGGTTTGTTCGATTTGTCAACAAGTTGTAACGGACCATCTATTTTTTTCTGTTTAGGATTGAACGATATGCAAGTCACACACCTCGCGATATGTTCTTTCAACTTGCTACGCATACCGGGAAACCAATACGAACGTTTGATAAGCTCGCTAACCTTATCAATCCCGAAATGGCCAAGATTATCGTGGTATTTGAAGATCACGGAATCTTCCATGTTCTCCGGAACGTACAATAGGAGACGGTTCTTGTATTTACGGAAAAGCAAGTTATCGCGTATTTCGTAGGCCTTACTTTCCGCTAACTCCAATTCGGATTTAATCTTCATGATTTTCGGATCTTTTATTTGATTAACGTACAACGCGTTCTCGAAAACGTTACTCGACTCACTCGTTTCTTCGATTACAAGGCAATACATACGTGACAATGCGTCCACGTGTTGCATTTTAGATCCGGAACGATGCTCGATCGCGTAATCAAACTGTTCGAGGAAAAGAGCCCAACGCGCAATTTTTGGATTCATGTCTTTCTTATCCAACGTCGCTTTAAGAGAGTTGCAATCGGTCACAACCGTAAAATGAATACCGAATAAGTAAACACGGAAACGTTGCAGACTGTAGACGATAGCTAACGTCTCGAGTTCGAAAGAATGAAGAATCGATTCGGCCGCTGTGGTTTTACGCGAGAAAAACATCGTTGGATGAAACTGGTTATCGTACGTTTGACGCTGTACAAGAATACCGCCGAAACCGTTTGACGACGCATCTGTATGAAGCTGCGTTTCGAGCTTCGGACTGTAAATGCTCAGAACTGGTTTCGAGACTAATGCATCTTTAAGCTTTTCGAACGACTCGAAATGCTTCGCGCTAAACTTGAAATCCGATCCGCGCCGATTCTGTAATTCATATAACGGATTCGCAATGTTATTGTATCGGTAAATGAACTTACGAAAGTAACTCATCAGCCCTAAGAAACGTTGAAGCGCTTTATCGTTTGTCGGCACGGGAAAGTTACCCACATTCTCAATGTGTCGATCACTCGGACGAATCTGGTTGAAAGAAACGTAGTAACCAAGAAATTCAACGCCGGTTTTCAAAAAGGAACACTTTTTCACGTTAAGTTCGATATGGTTATCGGAAAGCGTACAAAAAAGTCTCGATAACAAAGCTAAATGTTCGTCAATGGTCACAGAGCTTACAAGAATATCATCTATAAATACAACGATTTCCCCGGAATCAACAAACTCTTTTAACACCTTCATCACATACCGCGCGAATATCGACGGTGAGTTCGTATAACCGAACGGCAATTTATTGAACTCGTACTGGCCTTCTTCCGTTACGAATGAAAGATACTTTTTAGAATCTTCCGCTATATCAACATGATAAAACCCGTTTTTCATGTCCAGAGACGTAAAGTATTTACGACCTTGAAGTTTCGCGATCTGGTCTTCGATTATCGGTAGGGGAAAATGATTCCGCTCCACCAACTTATTCAACGGTTTGAAATTAACGCATAGACGGTACTCACCGCTCTTTTTCCGGGTTAAAACTACGCGACTAGAATATGGAGACTCGCTTTCGCGAATAATACCGTTGGACAACATATCCCTCACGATTTTATTCTGCTGCTTACGTTCGTAATCACTGAGACGCAAAGGAGTTGCATTATAGTAACGATCTTCTTTTAACTTAATCTCCACGCAGTGCTTTATCAAAGGTTCTCTAGGTTTGCCACGGTTTAAATAATCACGCTTAAAAAGTTCGTGAACATCACCACTCAATGCTCTAGTTTCGACTGTATCACCGATGTCGAGCTCAACATTCGCATCAACAAACAAAATACTTGCATCTGCAATATCGCCATCAAAAACATTCCTCATCGCTTCGACGTCATACGTACATTCGGGAAGAAAAGATAATCCGCGAAAACCATTGTCTTGAAGAAATCTTCGTCCCACAATCAAATCAACTTTCATGGTGTTGTCAGTAACCACCATCAAATTAGCAACATATACGGACGTTTCAATCAAAATAGATGTCGAGTACGCTCCTACTATCTGTATCTTCGAATCATTTACACCTACTAGGTCCCTATCGTTTGTGCTACTGAGCTTAACATTTTCTGGGATACAAGATTGTTTAATCAAACTCACCGAACAACCTGTATCGGCCAACGCCTGCATCGCTTTCAATCGTCCATCAACAATGACGTTACACGCCACCATCGAGTTAGGATTCACTTCGAGAAATTTTCCATCGGTCGTCGGTATTGGTTCATCTTGCTTGCTGATCGGGTATGCCGTGTTTTCACCGCTGGTTTCGGATGCCTGATTGTTCGCCGCTTCATTATTAGTTTGTCGACGTTCAGTTTCGGTCCGCTTAAAACAATGCTGCTCGTCGTGCCCCACCTTCCGACACAACGAACATCTTGGTCGTCGTTGCGGTTGTGGACAGTTAATCGAAATGTGTCCCGTTGCATGACAATTAAAACACTCGTCGCTTCGCTTGTTCGCACTCGTCGGGGTACTGGACGATTTATTTTCTTCCTGTTGCTTCTTCGGTGTCGAATTGTTCACTGGTGGCTTCTGACTGGTATTCCTAGTGGGGAGACTACGACGTTTACACAATTCTTGATTCGCTTCGCAATACCGAATATGATCCAGCAGTTCGTAAATACTGTCGTATTGGCGGGAAACAATGCTAGAGTAAAGTGCATCGTACGAAAGACCGCTGTACTTGATTATCGCTGCACAGCTCAGCTTGCCTTTATATCCCAACGCATTCATCCGAAAAACGTAGTTGTCGTAAGATTCCTTGGAGTCCTTCACGCACCGCGACAGCTTCCGATGCACATCCGCTTCATCCTCGCGATCCGGAAAGGCTAACAAAATCGTCGCTTTGAAATCCTTCCAACTCAAAATATGCTGACGTGCACCCAAAAACCACTGATGAGCAGCACCTGCTAGACGACACGTCGCGTAGAGCAATGTCGATTTGTCACTCCATGAGTATAGCTCCTGATAATGGTCGATGGAACTGATCCACTCTGTTACGCCACAACCTTCTCTGAAAACAGGTATCAATTGTTTCAACTCCTCCGGATGGAAATATCTTTCTCTGCTGACTCGTACGCCATCTTCCACATTTTCGTCGTCGCTATTTTTTACATCGCCATGTTCGTTTCCCTCTTCGTTTTGTTCCGACACGTTCGTACCAGTCGGAATCAACGAACGACGCTTCGATCTCGGCATGTTTACGCTTGCCTTTGATTCGAGAGATTCACTGTTCGAGTTGCAGCTACCTCCGGACGCTGGAGCTAGTGCTACGCCACCCGTTTTCGATGAAGTTCACGCCGATTTCGCTTGACGGAACCTTTCGTTGATGGATTCCGATTGACGAGTTGGAATCCGAAATTCTCAACCGATTACACTCGCGCCGCTGCCAGGAGATTTCTACGGTTTCATATCAAATCCGATTCTATCCCACTTCTGAAAATTACTGTGGTATTTTACGGGACGTTCGGAAACGATTTTACACTGAACACGTTTTTTACGTAAAAGAAAGAGTAGCGTACTTTATTACGTGACGGTCTGGTTGAGAATGAAGCACGCGTCGAGCAGAAAACTTGTTAGACCTTTTGTCTGAAAGGTTAGCGGATCCGCATGAACGCAGACTTGTCAAAGTGACAGCTAGACGCAAAGAAAAATTGAGGGGTAATACTCTGCTGAGGGATAGGACTGTGGGCAGGTTGCTACATACTGTACTGTCACAGTGAAAATCATGGTTTTGTTACTGTACATTTCTATTCGGGCCATCATCATTTTTGTAATTGCAGGCCTGACAGACAGGTGTCTCACACAGGGTGGCCAGACCTACCGATTTATCGGTAGTCCTACCGATTTTGGTCTTCCCTACCGATTCCCAGACGACCAAGGCAAAACTTCCGATATTTTGTTATTCCTACCGAAAACTACTGATTTTTATTGATTTTGGACACATCCTACTCAACATTCATTTTTTGGGTTGGATTTGGTCAGAGATCTGTGTTGTCAGTATTTTAAAATTCTATGTCAATACTACCACAGAGAACAGACGTCCATCTTCAGCATTCAACTTGTGTAAAATCTCTAACGGTTTCGAAGGTAGTTTGGATATCTAAACCAGGTGCGCTACTGTCGTCATGTTTTTTTTGTGGCTGAGTGCGACAGAATTGACAGCGGTTATTTCTATACCCAGTCAAACTAGTCCGGAACCGATTCGGACTTCCAGCATGAATTCCAGCTCAAATGCGTCAACCGATAGAGTCGGTATCGGTTGTTTTCTTTGAGCTAGATTCCATGCTGAATCCATCCAGGATTTCGAACCGGTTCCGGAATTGATTTGACGGATAGTTGGGATAGGTTGGTGTGGCGGCGCTAGTGTTTTTCGTATATTAATTCAAATGTTTACACACGTTTTTTAAATATTTTTGTTCGATCATGGATGTCTGTTCTCTGTGATACTACGTTTTTGGGACAACAACCCGGCCTACCGATAACTACCGATAAACTTTTAGTGACCCTACCGATATTAAGGAATTCTATCTGGCCACCCTGGTCTCACAACACGTTTTAGTTTTGCTTTGATTCTTCAATGATTTTTCCATTTGCTGTGTGTTTTTGAGAGTTTGTATGAATACATCGTTACATTCAAAAAACGATTTTATTTGAGTATGGATAGGCATTAATATCATGAAACTTTTGTTTATTTGTGTATCTAAATCAATGTCAAATGGTTGGAATTTTATTTGTTGTTCTTGCTCTATAGTAATTATAGTTGGTAACTCTAATCCGAGTGATACTTCTAGATGGTGGAAAAGTTTATGATCAGAATTTATGAAGTTGAACATACTTTTCATTTTAGTTATGTAACTCTGTAAAGCGAATTCGCAATCTGGATCAGATGTAGTGTAGTTCAATTCTTTGATTTGATCAACTAACTCCGAAAATACCTGTCCAACATCATTTTGTATTCCGTAAACGTCTTTCCGCGGCAAGTTGTTTTTTGTATGCATGTTCAGCGTTAATTTAAGAGCGGATTCGTCGATTCGTTTAATCTTCTTTATAAGAACATCACTCCTAAAATCATCGTCAGAACAGATTTTCTGCTGTTTTTTTGGCAACTCTTCATTGTGATCACTTGGACTGTGAGCTAGGGTTCGTCGCGGTGCGGATGTGGGCGGTAAATGGATAGTCCGCACCGCAACCGCAAAAAAATAATAAAACCGCACCGCTTACCGCAACCGCACTGCATTTACCGCACCGCACCGCGCGGTAATGCGGTAAATGCGGTAAAAATCTGTATTTTTCAAAAGTGTGTTGAAAAAATATTAATTTATTTGTATAACTATATATAATTTCCTATTTACACGAACATTAACTTTGACGGACTCCTCAGAATGAAAAATTTATGAAAAAATGTCAACTTTGCAAGTTTTATTAATAAAATGCCGTACATCTTGAGATAAATACTTTCGAAACAAGGTAAACATTAGCATAGCACTGAAGTCCTATGAAATGTAGCTGTATTTCATCATTATACATACAAAAACGTTTTTCAGCTGCAATTAATAGGAAAACTTTTAATTAATATCAGATCAGGTATCCATCCCATCTCAACCGGTACAGAGTTGTTGAAGGACATTTGAAAAACTGCAAAATATGTATGATCTACAGCATACAGCAGAAATGTTTATACAAATAGGGGATTTAAGGAACAAAATACGTTAAAACACTTACTTCGTATTTTTCAAGAAATCGATGTATTCTTATTAAAATACTAAGATTGCACCCTTAAAATTGTATGAGTTGTAATTTTCTAATAGCTAGTTCGAAAGATCTACCTTTTTATGTAGTTTTTCTAATATTTTTCCATAATGCCAATGCAAAAACTTCAATTGAAGTTGGTAGAGGTCAAAAATTGTCCTGTGCAAAATTTGGTATCTGGGCTAACTTTGACACTTGTCGCAATATGAAAAGAGGCTTTGAGAAACACAAAAAAATCGAAATACCCTATACTTACTTCGAAAGCTTTAATTTCAAAAAGTTACAAAATACTCCTAACTGAAAAATATTAGTTGTTAAATTGGTAGAAAATATTCCCAGTAGGACGAACAATGGACGTATGCGAAATAAAGTTATGTAGAAGGAGTCTGAAAAACGAACTGCAGGAAAATTCATTGCGAATTTACACAGAAACCAACAGAGATAGAAATACGATGTTGAAGAACGAATAATAAAGTTATCAGCCTAATTTGGACCCTTGCTTATTTTGGACGCTCTTCAAACATTTGTCTCCCTTACTGCTGATTCCTCCAAATTCGTTTGTTTTGATGATGATAATTTCATTCTTTGGGTTGTTTTTAAGTCTTAAGACTTTTTTAAGTTCATCTTTAAGTTCTCCAAATTAATTAAAATTTACAGTTGAGAAAACGCCATCGTACACGATTCATAATTTCACGATTGCCAAGAGGAATCGGGAGAAATGAGGCTTTTTTAAATTGAATTTGACAGTACAATTCAATTGTTTTTCAATGATTGGATTGTGCATTTTATATATTTGAAAAGGTTCGCTTGTAATTTTTTCAAAATGTTCAAAATATGTCGTAAATATAATGGTGCCAAATTAATAATGTAAGTAACGATGGGTTGAATATAGATTATATTCAGATTTCTTTTCAAATCATTGTAAAGTCCATGGAAATTAGAGCAATTAAATGTTTATTATGTTTCCCTATTGTAAGGTAATAATTTGCGTCGTTCTTAAATGCTAAAAGTCAAAGTTTTAATTCACTTTTTGAAGCAGACTTTATCAATTATTTTTTTAAGTGCGGTTGCGGTAATACCGCGCGGTAAAAGCTCATTTCCCGCACCGCATCCGCGAGAAAAAGTGTCTCACCGCACCGCAGTTTTTGCGGTGCGGGTGCGGTAAATACCGCGCGGTTGCGGTAATTACCGCAACCGCGACGAACCCTACTGTGAGCTGTATTATATGTTGGCGATGTCGTGGACATGAAATCCTCGGTAGGACTATCAACGGGGTTAAATGCTGGATAATGAGAAATATGTTTTTTGAATGGATATATCTTCGAGAATATTTGTGTACATGGTGCTATTGTACATTTATAGCGGTACACTGGAGGTACTTGATGAAATTTTTGAAGGTGTATTATATCGACATAGATCTTTCATTAGGGCTTAAATCGCTAATGTAAACAAACTGCGTTTTCGTTATTATGACATTATGCGACAAAAATACTACAAGATTGAGGTGAAAATTAGTTAAAATGGTTTTTAGTTCGATTTATAATTAAAGAAAACAAAACGGCGAAACATGCATTTTCTTCGAGATTTCGACTTAGGCCCTTCTTATCATATGGAATATAAAGGCTAAACTTACATTTTTTGACAGAAACGGGCGTACGGTTGTTATTCACAAAATTATTCTTTAAATGGCGGTTCTATTATATAAATGATAAGCAATATCTACTATGATCATGTCTACTCGATAGTTGTTGCACATAAACATTCGAATATTTCGATATTTTCATGTAATTCGAAAAAAAAAAAGATGCACGCGCCCTTTCATTTACATTGCGTTTTTATGCGCCCAGTTGCTGAGCCCTATTAAAAAGTATACTGTCAAGCTCGCCCATTTTCCCAGCCCTACTCAGCAAGACAAAGTCAGTTTAGCCCATTTACCGCGCCCCTCTGAAATTATAGGTTTGTTCCAGTACACGGAAGTCACTCCGGAGTAAACAGGAGCAAAAAATCTTTGCTCCTTTTTACTCCGGTTTGCTACCAGAAGAAGAAAAAAGAGAAGAAGAGAGTACAGGAACGATTTTCTCCGGAGTACTTCCAGTTTCTCCTGGTACTGGAACAGACCTTATGTACACAGTTTAGCCCTTCCGCAAATGGTGGTTGCTGAAGGGCGAAATCACGACTGGGATGCAAATTGGACGTAAGCATTTTTTTAGTTTCTACCCACTAAAAGCACATAGGAATTAAATTCTTTGTAATATTGTCATAAGGTTTAACCAAAGATGCTTCCGGAAAAACATGGTCATAAAGTAATTTATACCTACAATAAAAACTACATTTAGAAAAACATCGCCGAATATTGAAACTGATTTTTCTCTATTTGAGTACATTGCGACTTTGGCCCTAATGAAAGATCTGTGTCGATATATTTATTTACGCCCAAGAAGCGAAAAGGGCACTGTTGAATCATGCAGATAATCATGGTGCTGGTGGCTGATTATCAAGTGCACTCAGAAACTGTTCTATCCTTATAATACTAGCGTAAGTTTCACGCTGGTTTATGCCATAGACCACACCGCTTAGGAATTGCCAAACTAGTTTTGATAGGATAGACCAAAAACGGCAGTCATCTTTATCAGCACATCCAATGCTCTCGATAGAGACCGTAGCTCATATGACCAATCCGTAAAATAAACAAAAAATCGGTCGCGGGTATTTTCAGGATTACTTCCCAAAATTACTATCTTTGGGACAAGTGGTAATTGACGTTCTCGGTATTTAGTGTACAATGTTTGTACTTTTGAAGCAGCATCAGTTTCCTCAAAAACTATGGCATCCACGATAGCAGAACCGATTGTTGGTTTGTATCGTGATCCAGCTGCTATAGGTGACAATACTGTATTAAGCGCCATCAAAAGAGTGCATAGTTGTGAATCTGGAAATAATAGGTAGACATTTTAGCCAATCATTCAAATACAAAAAAAAATATTTGCATTTAATTGTATCGTGTACCTGCACTAGTATCGCTACGGGCTAGATATTTTAGAAGTGTGACAGCCGATGGATCAGATGCCCTTTTCGTAATATACGTGATTAGGTAATTGTTCCGAATCGCGGCTTTTTCGAAAAGAGGGTTAATTTCTATTGGAAATGGTTCTAAATGGCCTATTTTATAACAAGCAATGAAAAAAATAAAAAAATCGGGGGGAATGCTTTAAAGTAGTTTAAACTGGAAAAATAAGTTATTCCCACTTAGCTTTCTAACAGTGGCATTGCTCATGAGAAAGTGACGTTAAGGGTGAAGGTAGTGTGATTCGGCTTTGCCGCATAGTTGAGTTCAAGGATTCGGAGCGGCGCAAAGCCGCTGAGAAACCGACGGACGAGGTGGTTTTGATTTTGCTATCGAAGGGTGCAATCAAACCTGCAATCCACTCGTTTGCCCGGTATACTCAAACATAGGGGCTATTCCTAATTTAAGTCCGACTGAGCGGTAGCGAAGTCGGACAGCACTTGAATGAAGCGATGTGGCCACATTCGGCACTGACAACATTTTATTTTTGTAAATAAATACTATCCTATTGTTACTAAATAAAACATTGTTAATGCCTAATGTGGCTACGCCACATCGCTTTTTGTCATGCTGTCCGACTTCGCTGCCGCTCAGTCGGACTTAAACTAGCGATAGCCCCTATGTTTGAGTATACCGGGTAAACGAGTGGATTACAGGTTTGATTGAACCCTTCCATAGCAAGATCAAAACCACCTCGTCCGTCGGTTTCTCAGCGCCTTTGCGCCGCTTCGAATCCTTAGACTCGACTATGCGGCAAAGCCGCATCGCACTACCTTCACCCTTAACGTCATTTTCTCATGAGCAATGCCATTGTTAGAAAGGTAAGTGGGAATAACTTATTTTTCCAGTTTGAACTACTTTAAAGCTTTCCCCCCGAATTTTTTTCATTGCTTGTTATAAAATAGGCCATTTAGAACCATTTCCAAAAGAAATTAACCCTCTTTTCGAAAAAGCCGCGATTCGGAACAATTACCCGTGATTATTGCTAGCGTCCAAGATTTCAATTTCTGTGAACCAGCTAGAGCATTGACGTTGAGAAGGCGAATATCTATACTGCCGTGATCCGCATAACAGTCCCATTTGCTATGGGTTTCCTATGCAGGTGGGACTGTTATGCGTATCACGGCAGTATATCAATCTTAAGGGGAAAAACATTAAATTTGGACGCATCTAGTATAATTCCTACTAAAAATAGTAGGGTAAGCTTCTACTGATTTTACGTTAGCTGCCCATAATCGCAAGTCAGTCCCATGTTCTATGGAATTACCTATCGACATGGGACTGACTTGCGATTATAGGGAGTTAAGCGAGTAGATTAATTAGTTACCGATGACTCTATTATAATGAGAATTACTACAACTACTTACCAGCTGATATCCATGAGGTGTTTTATAATGGGGAAACGTATTCAGCAATTCCGATATTTACAATGTTTACTTTTCGAGGCTATGACCACAGAGAACAGACATCCATGATCGAACAAAAATATTTAAAAAACGTGTGTAAACATTTGAATTAATATACGAAAAACACTAGCGCCGCCACACCAACCTATCCCAACTATCCGTCAAATCGATTCCGGAACCGGTTCGAAATCCTGGATGGATTCAGCATGGAATCTAGCTCAAAAAAAACAACCGATACCGACTCTATCGGTTGACGCATTTGAGCTGGAATTCATGCTGGAAGTCCGAATCGGTTCCGGACTAGTTTGACTGGGTATAGAAATAACCGCTGTCAATTCTGTCGCACTCAGCCACAAAAAAAACATGACGACAGTAGCGCACCTGGTTTAGATATCCAAACTACCTTCGAAACCGTTAGAGATTTTACACAAGTTGAATGCTGAAGATGGACGTCTGTTCTCTGTGCTATGACTGTCATACTTAATGTAATAAGAAAAATAATAATAGGGATATTTAATTTGGAAAAATTGTGCCAGTTTTTCATATGTATTGGTAGCGGGTGTCCTTACGAGTACACTCATATCATTCTTAAACCTTAATTATTCTTTTATGATTTTTAAATTTAAAAAAACCAAATTAAACTCAACCAGCAAACTGACAGTTGTCCTACTAAATGACGTATCTGCAAATATCTCGTTCGCCTCATTGTTAACCGGGACAGCACCCCACACAGCATGATCTGGTACTTTGTCAATCCGCTAGCAACCTGCCATCCCAAGTTTCATCTGCAAACTATGGTAGATCTGATAAGGCAACCTATAGGGTCGTGCAAGTCGCATGGGTTTGGATGTGTTATTGTCCTAAAAGGAAACAAACTAAAAAATGTTTTTTTCAATAGTTTCGGGCCAAAAAATTGAAAAAGGACTGAGATATTAACTCACGGTACTAATCTGCATCAGAATATGCCTTAACCCGCACACCCCTAAAGATCCCTATTTTAAAATATCGACAAATGTTCACACCTCTACCAACTTGTGATCATCGCAGCTGTCAATTCCTAGGTCAATTCTAACACAGATAACAGACGTTTAGGCTCGATTTAAATCGTGTGTAAATACCCGCTACTGAAATTCCCAATAAATCAGACGTCTGAAACACGTTTGGCAAACGTTTGTAGACGGCGCAGTGATCGATACAATGCAGTTAGAGTGGAGCTGTCAAACACGTGTAGCAAACAGTTGCGCAGATGGCAATAGTGAAGCACGGATTTCCAACGTTTATGAATTTGAAAGTTTACACAGGTTTTTGAAGAAATTTTGTTCTAGCCTAAACGTCTGTTATCTGTGATTCTAAATAACTATCCATACACACTTAAAATCCATTACCTACCAGTAGGTTATATTAATTTGCTGTCCTTATTTCATCGCCGGAAAACAAGCGAGAGGGAATGATTTTTTTACTCAAAATTAATGGGATGAAGTTTAGTCGACTTTGGGGAATATCTCATTATTTTTGGGTAAATTTGGACTCCTCTTCGGTTTTTCGTTGGAGGAAGTAGGATGCACAGATTTAAAATTACCTACTGCTAGGTAATGCAAGTTTTCTGTGTATGTCAACTTTTGAAATGGTTCGCTCTCTCGGTTAAATTTTTCCATTCAAGAGAAAATAACTTTCGAACTGTCAAATTTTAACTAAAGGTTAAAAAAATCGCCAAATGGTTCACAGCCTAAATAGCCTGACCTAAAGGCCCTAGTATAAAGGTACACAAAGAGCGTGCAGAAAGTGAAGCCGAAAAAAGTCTACAAAATTAGAATCCAACTTTGCTGCAGAGGTATTAGAGATGGATTCCAATTGTGCTCGATAGGTAGGCCTTTTTTTACTTCACTCTTTGCGCAACTATTCTCTATAGACTGTGGCCTGACCATGCTCGTTCGCATTTTTTGACCGGGTTGCACTTAGGACCTTTTGATATGTTTGGCTAGAATAGTTCTGAATTCTGATAAACTGCACCATAAAGAAAATGAAACCTCTATATACAGAGATGCCAGATTTGCAGACAAGTCTGCAAATTCGCAGACTTTTAATTTAAGCTGCAAATTTTTTGGATGACGCAGATAATTGCAGATTTTCTAGTTTGGTTGCAGATATTTGCAGATTTTTAAGTTTTGTTGCAGATATTTGCAGATTTTTGAATATAAAGGCTTTTGGTTACACTAGCTTTCCTGACATTTTTTGTTCTTCCCAGACTTTTAAAATTATTATTGCAGACATTTGAAAAAAGTACCTGGCATCTCTGTCTATATATAAATATCAGCTGTCGTGCTTGATTATTCGAATCGCTAATAAATACGTAAGTACAAGCACTCCAATATTCTTATGACTTCTGTGTAGAAATATTTCGCTTGTTTTCATTTGTTTTAAAATGCATGACTGCTGAGACCTCATCTTGCATAAAGTGAGCAGACGTCCCGGATTGGACGGTACAGTTCTGGATTTCAAGGTATTGTTTGGCATGGTAAAACGTCCCGAAAGTATCCCGCATTTACCAAAATGCTGATCCATATACTTTCATATTGTTCAAAACACTCATAAAAATTGTGCGTCGTGCCGCCCCATAAAAAATCCTCCCGATTTTCCTCACGACGAAATCGGTTTTGGTTGGTTAAATCGGCCGACTTTGAAACCGACGAATTTATAGATTTTTGCGCCTTTATGAAAGTTTAACATGAGCGTCTGTCAACAAGTCAAGCTACGAAATCGGTCGAGGTGAAACGACGAAATAGGTAGATTAGTCTATAGTTTAAAATTTATTCAAACCATGCTGTTCCTACGCAGGGAATTTCTGTAAATAAGTACGAACTACTTCGGCATTCGTTAAAATACATTTTATTGCTTTATTATTTTCACTTAGTTGATCAAGATCCGGCTATTAGATGTAGAGGCGGCGAAATCCTCCGGATTTCCTAACTGGGTTCAAAAGGATTTCACCGTAAAAAAAATTATCTTTAGTGATATTCAAACAAATGATCCATTTAAAACACAATTCAAGCTTGAATATATAATCAAACGATGGCCTAGAATCGGGATCTTTCGTTCATGCGCTAGCCGCATCGCATGTTTTCGGCTTGCCGAAAATTATCTCAGTGTAGAATACATCCATTTGTTTCGTCCAATTCACAATATTTCGCAATAAAATATTTGATCAAAACGATGTGAGACAACTGCTTTTGTCAACAATACGCAAAACGATTTCGTCTGCGGTTGTACGACTTTCCCCCGAAAACCATTCCCCAGAAACTAAAACACCGAAGTTTTTTCCCCAGAAAGAACCATTCTCCAGAAAACCCTTCCGTCGAAAGTACCAATCACCAGAAAACCTTTTCCCAGAAAGTATTTTTGCCCAGAAAACCGTTACCCAGAATGAATAAATACCCAGAAGTTCATACCCCAGAAAAAACCATTTCCCGGAAATTGAGGTATTTTAACTGAAGATAACTTATTTATTAATATTAATATTCAGGTTTGGTTTTGTAATATAAGATCTATTGATAAAATGGTATCTTTTAATGTTGTACCATCTTCCTGGTCGGCAATTAGAACTTCTTTTAATTTTTTGTCACTTCTACCTGTTTTTTTACAGAGACGTCGGTTTATCATATCTCCTTGCAGATATCGCATATATTCCGCCTACGTGGACTGCTCGTCCTCTTTGAATGCTTTCACAACCGCATAAAGTTTAAGGTCACTGGTACCTTTTATGAGTGCATTTAATTGGTTGTGATACCCTTCTATTGCGTTTGAGGTTCTGGGTATGTCATTGAGGGTGTTGTATTGCATGATCCATAATTCAAAGGAAAATTTGGCCTGTGCGCAGTGTTTTCCAATCCTTCGCTTCCCCAAAACGTATTTTTTTTGTAATCGAAGTACGGGGACATTTATTCCGGAGCTGAAGCACGGACAATACCCAAGCCTTCAGGCACATCTTGAGGTTTCAAAAAGTCCAAGGCCTGGGTTTGTCTGAAAGAGATCTGCATTTGCATGCTTTTCAAATAAATTCCAGATAATCCCAATTTTTGGATCCGTTTCCACCTATGTTTCGTTAGGTGGAAAAAGCAACCATATCGCAAAGAA
The DNA here is from genome assembly GCF_030247195.1 of Topomyia yanbarensis. Classification (NCBI taxonomy): domain Eukaryota; kingdom Metazoa; phylum Arthropoda; class Insecta; order Diptera; family Culicidae; genus Topomyia; species Topomyia yanbarensis. The sequence continues at coordinate 96,284,143 of NC_080670.1, read as the reverse complement.
TTGGGAACAATCCTTGCTATAGCGTTTATCTCAGCGGTTTCAAAACCTGTCAATACAATCGACGGATTAATTATAATATTGTTGTTGGCTGCTATGGTTTTTATCAGTTCTAGAGCTTTTCTACAGTTAAATTCTGATTTATCTGGAAGGAGCATGTGTACTAAGGGCAGGAACGTTCGTTCAATGCTCTATGTTCCGATTGACCCGTGGATGGCAATTTATGTAGCAGATGAATCAATAAGGGCTGTGATCAACACGTATGCTCGGTTTATTCGAACATAGGAGTTGACTCCTTCTTTTAAACATGAGCAATTCTTTGAATATGTATGCCAAATAGCCCTCGGAATGAAACTGGTTATCCACTCGTCTGACCGGTTTTCTCAAACATAGGGGTTGATTCATTCTTTCCAGCACACTAAGGAATAGCTGGAGCAAAAAGTTGGCTAAGATAGGAAAATCATATTTGAACTATCATATTAAAGATTTTTTATAATATTCTTTGATGTTTGTTGCATCATGTACCATCGAAATTTCAAGGGGGTCCTCTACTCTCGAGGCCTAAAATTGAGGTGTTTTTTGGGAATAATTTGCGAAAGATCTACTGAATGGACCTTTTTTTTTTATTTTGAAGATACATGTTTTGGCTTTTTAATTTAACATTAAACGACGAAAACAAACATCTCTGCGACCTTGAAACGTCATTTGTGACATTGATGTTTAAATTACATGGGAGTAAAGTTTCGGCTAATGGGGTTTTCGTCTTCAAAAGTGAAATTCGAAAGCCATTACCAAAAAAATATTTTATTTCTTCTAAAAACTGTTCGTATGCAACAGTTTTTATTAAATTGAAACTATGCAATCAATGAAGTAGTATTAAGCTAGAAAACGTTGTTATTGATCTATGCTAAGTACTCTGTTGTTGGAAATATCGAGTTATAAGGGGTTACATTACTAGAATTTTCAAAAAATCGAAAAAAAAAATCGATGGCTGAAAATGTGCTTAAATAGTTTTGAAAATGATGTGTCGCCGAAGCGCCTCTTATGTATACCCCGACCGAGCGTACTGAAAATTTTAAACACTATTTTTTTTCGAAACCACTTTTTAGCTGGTCGGAAATGTAAGTCAAACAACTCTTTTTGGATCGTTTTGAAATTTGCACAGTGTATTCAGAATTGCTATCTGCAGCGACGTACGTATAGGATTTTATATTTTTATCAGATAGTTTTTTTTAAATTTGCGTCGATTTTAATGACTTTTACAGCACTTTTTCATTAGCAAGTGCATCATTTCACAAAATCCTACGTCGCTTGCCATTGTACCAAGAAATCGAAAAAAAAAATTTTAGCTCTAGGCAGCCAAAGCTTTGTGCCCAATCATTAACCGTCAATGGCACGCAAAGCGATAGAGATTTGAGATGTCCTATTAGGTATTTAACCTAATGGAGTACTTTTTATGTTTCTAGATCTTCAGGTAATATTACATGTGTTTGCAACTCAAATGTATTATAGAGTTTTGGGATATTTTCGCGGCGCGATGCCGCAAATATCGAAAATCGAGGATTGTTGAATATTTAACAAACAATAGGGTGGGTGCTCCAATAGCCGCGGTGTACTACTAGTTGCAGTAGTAAGCTAAACGCTTGATTAAAATGCCAACCGCCGATAATTTTTTTTTGATTTGTAGTTCGCACTAAACTCGCAAGGTAACACAAGTTTTATTATAGAAATTTGCTAAAAAACAACTGAAATAGTGAGTTTTCCTTGATTTTTGAGCTCCTTTGTAGCTATAGTGGGCCAAATGTACCTAGAGTTGCATGCTCCAAAAGTAATCAATGGGTTTTGCATCTATAGGAACCGGAATTAGCAATTGCGTCACTATTGCCTCATGCGGAGCAAGCGGTTTTAAATGCAAAAATCAATTCAAAACCAATTATAAAACTTTTTCTATCAAATAGGAATCGAAAGCTTTCATTTTACATATAATCATTACCCGTAGATCTTTCCATCTTTTTAATGCGATTAAATTTAAGCACAATGCGTAAATATTAAAAAAAATACTGTGGATAGCAAACTTATAACAAGTGTTTAAGTACACATGATCTAAATGTAACGAAATTTTCGGTAAAATAATTTTCTGGGTTTTGGTACTTTCTGCGGAACAGTTTTCTGGGTTATGGTTCTTTCTGGGTGAAAGTTTTCTGGGCTTTGGTACTTTCTGGGAATCAGTTTTCTGGGAATTAGTGCTTTCTGGAATATGTGTTTCTGGGGAAAAAGCTTCGGTATTTTTTCTTCTGGGGAATGGTTTTCGGGGGAATGTTATACAATCAATATTACATGTGTTTGCAACTCAAATGTATTATAGAGTTTTGGGATATTTTCGCGGCGCGATGCCGCAAATATCGAAAATCGAGGATTGTTGAATATTTAACAAACCATAGGGTGGGTGCTCCAATAGCCGCGGTGTACTACTAGTTGCAGTAGTAAGCTAAACGCTTGATTTTTTTTTTGATTTGTAGTTCGCACTAAACTCGCAAGGTAACACAAGTTTTATTATAGAAATTTGCTAAAAAACAACTGAAATAGTGAGTTTTCCTTGATTTTTGAGCTCCTTTGTAGCTATAGTGGGCCAAATGTACCTAGAGTTGCATGCTCCAAAAGTAATCAATGGGTTTTGCATCTATAGGAACCGGAATTAGCAATTGCGTCACTATTGCCTCATGCGGAGCAAGCGGTTTTAAATGCAAAAATCAATTCAAAACCAATTATAATACTTTTTCTATCAAATAGGAATCGAAAGCTTTCATTTTACATATAATCATTACCCGTAGATCTTTCCATCTTTTTAATGCGATTAAATTTAAGCACAATGCGTAAATATTAAAAAAATACTGTGAATAGCAAACTTATAACAAGTGTTTAAGTACACATGATCTAAATGTAACGAAATTTTCGGTAAAATAATTTTCTGGGTTTTGGTACTTTCTGCGGAACAGTTTTCTGGGTTATGGTTCTTTCTGGGTGAAAGTTTTCTGGGCTTTGGTACTTTCTGGGAATCAGTTTTCTGGGAATTAGTGCTTTCTGGAATATGTGTTTCTGGGGAAAAAGCTTCGGTATTTTTTCTTCTGGGGAATGGTTTTCGGGGGAATGTTATACAATCTTCGTCTGCTAAACAATATGATGATTAAATCATGTCACTATTTCATCATCCGATCTTTCAATCGATTTAATCGGGTACCAGATCCGAACAGATTAAATCGGTCGATCAATATGTTGAAGAAATATCTCCATCGACGTAAACCAATTTAGTCGGCAAATGAATAGAACGATCTTAAAGGCACCCGATCTCGTCGTTGGAGAGCGCAATTTCGCAACTGTCAATTTTTCTATGGGGCGCCTAATCTCAGAACTACGCTGGGAATGTGCAAATTGAGCCAATTTATTCTGATTGTCCCTTGGCCATTTCTACTTCCAGTATGAGTAAGGTCATGAATCCTCACGAAAAGTTTCTCAGCGTTACACAAGTGCAAATATCTGGTATACGTACTTGTAATTGTGATTTTTACCTTACAATACTATCCTGTTGGTTACACTTGTATACCTTATGTCAGATCAAGAAACTTCGTTAACAAGTTTCTTGAGCGCGTCCCGCATTCGTCCTGAGAATCTGGTCACCTTAATCTTGCGTATATAGTATCAGTCAATATTCAATACGGTATATTATACACGACAAATAAAATTCAGATTAAGGCTCAAGTTACCTTTTTTGAGCATGTGTTAGAATTAAACGCTTGGTAGTATGGGTAGAAAAAATTGTGTTTAGCTTTGCCACCGGATTAGCCATTTAAACCTTTTCAAAACACTAAAAGAAGAATAGCAGTCTATTTATTATGTCACCACGATTCAAATCATACAAAATAGCTGCTGGAAAACCTATCGGCTTAGCTAAATGATACTTTTGGAAAAGTGGCTGTGATTTTTTGTCACATTACCACACCGTGCTGGGGTACGCAACACATCTGCACAATGAAAAAACCGCTGCCACTTTTTCAAAAGCACTATTCAGCCAAGCCGATGGTTTTTCCAGCAGCTATTTTGCATGATTTGAATCGTGATGACCTAATAAATCGACATATATTTTTTTAGAGTTTCGAAAAGTTTTAAATGAATAATCCGGTGGCAAAGCTGAACACAATTTTTCTTACGCATACTACAAAGCGTTCAATTCTAACACATGCTCAAACCCAGTAAAGTTCAGCCGGAAATGAACTGGAATTCTGGCTGGCTCCAGTTCGTATACGGGCTCCAATGACACAACCGATTTTAACTAGAATCGGTTATGTCATTTGAGCCAGAATACGAACTGGAACCAGTCAGAGTTACGGTTCATTTCCGGCTGAGCTTAACTGGGAAGTAGGTAACTTGAGCCTTAATTTTAATCAATAATATTAAAATTGATAAAACGTTTCATTTACTTTCTTATACTATGAAATATTCAATAAATATTTTGTTTCAAGCAATTGCGGTAACTTCCGAATCGCGGCTTTTTCAAAAAAGGGCTAATTTTTTGGAAATGGTTCTAAATGGCCTATTTTATGTAGAGTTTATCAATATCGCAGCGAGGAAAAAGACGTTTCTGGTCGAACACCAAGAGATTGTGTTTTATTCTTTGTTTGTTCTCGACACCCTTGGCGTTACTCGGCGTTACAAAGTTTATCAATGTATATGAATACAAGTGTGGGTAGACATAAAAGCCGTTCCCCCTTTTTTTGTAAAACTTTTATTGTCCTGTTTCTCAATTTTAATTACATGTTAAATAAAACTTATAGTTATTTATACTCTTCTCGTTTGCTGGTACACTTGTCATATAGCATAACATTGACGAAAATTCTCTAAGGATTGTCTTCCAATCACGTTGAGGATTTTCCCGCACTATTTTGGGCTCTTTAAGCTGTTTTAAAAAGTAGTTGTATATTGAGCTTGAGTTCGGTGCTCTAGATATTTCTTCATTCAGAAATGCTGTTTTTTTAACTACTGTTCGGATGTGCTCGTATTTTCGTGGAATGCACGACAGATTTGGAGGATTTGCATTGTGCTCCAAAAAACTCCACAAAAAGGGTAGATCCGATCGAATATGCATCATGCGGTTGGTTAGCAGGGCCTTGGCTTTGATGGGTGGTGAGTGTAAGTTCAAACCTCCTCGGCATTTTGGTAATATTAGTGTCTCGAAGGCAATTCTGGTCCAATTCTTCCCATACCACAAAAAGAAGCCGATCCTCGAAATGAATTTTACAGCGTATTTGTTCGGTAGGGGGATCACTGATGCTGTATACCAGATTTTCGACGTAATAAACGTGTTCAATAAAATTGTTTTCTGTATGAGATTAAGATTCCTGGAGTTGTTCATCCACATACATGTTTGTACTCGCGTTAGAACCGCAAGCCAATTTTGCTCTACCATGCTCGAAAAGTCTTCAGCGAAGTTTATTCCGAGGATTTTCACTGACGTCTGCGTTTGCAACCACTCGCTTTGTGGTGTCATATTCAATATACCGATCCTTAAGGGGAAACTTAATGGAATTGCGTGCGGGGCTTCGCCGATTTTTTTAAAAATCGTAGGTAAAATATTTCGAAAAAAGGAAAACATACAAAACTCGAGTATCGTCTAAGCTACATTTTAGTATTTTTTAAGTTGCGAAATTTGGTGTTTTGTTCGAATGGTGTACCGGCAAAGCTTTTATTTTGGAATTTCTCTTAAATTTCATATGAATGTACTGCCGTTCTACGCATAATTGTCCCATGTATATAGGGAATCTCATAGAACATGGGACAAATATGCTTATAACGGCAGTGTACTACTTATTAATTGCATACGATTGTTGAGAATTTTATAAGGAACATTTTCACCGCTTACTTTACATAGATACGAGGTACCGTTTTGAAGATATGTTCATTTTGCTGCACATCAAATCATATTTAGAAAAATCAAGCTTGTGCCGCGGCGGATTAAAAATTTTACACTGTTGCCGTTATTTTACCCGTGCTTGATTGATGTGCAAACGAAATGCAATCCCGCGTGCTCCTATTGATTTTTTTAATTATTCGAAGTCATTTCCCGCTAATCAGATCAGTTGACATTGATCATGCTAGAATTATATGTTATATGTGTTTTGGATAATTTCATTATCAACAGAAAATATTACAAATTTATGCAGGTTTTCTTTTAGCCCCCGCGGAAGTCGCATTAGTGGTATACTAAACGAGCAGCCGCCGTTTCTCAAAGATGATTTCGCTAGAGTTTCTGAACGTGGTGCACTCGGGATACTAGCACAACTGGTGCCGGAAGGTTATAAACAACTGAAAAATGAATTAGAAATGCATGATGGAAATTTTTTCTCCTAACTAAAATGCATTCAAACAGTATTTTATTAGAAATGCTACTTCTGCTTTGCTACAAATAATCTGTTAATGAAAATTCATCCGACGTTTAGTCATCCGACGTTTATTATCATCTTTTATTCTATAACAGCAGATACATGGTTTCCTATAACATGTTCCCCATATTTAGTCTAAGCTTTCTAAAAACATTTTGTGCATAGATATTCTTATAACACCCCATCAGACGTGTTTGACAGGTTCACAGTTTTTTGAAACTGATTCTATTCTCTATATTAGAAAAGTCGTATTAGAAATCGTTTCTTGTCTGTAATCTGTGAATATAAATGAAAAGTATAGAATGAAAAAATGCAATAAATAGATTGAAAATAAATGTAATGAACTTATGTACATAATATAAATATGATTGAAAATAATGGAACTTTCATCGCATTTCTTGGCTATTGTATCGATGTTTTTGAATTCAAGGTTTAGGAGTTCAAACATCAGATATCATTTTTTTTGTTATTCGAGGTAAACCTGCGAAATGTTCTACGAAATTTCTTTTAAACAAACATGTTCTAATTAAGTAATATTTTCTCTCCAATTTTTTTAATCAAATACGGAAGACTGGCACCTAATAATTTAGCTCTGTGGTCAACTTATTGGGTATCGAGCCCACAAAAAATGTCTAAGCATTTTTCCATTTTTCAAAATTCAATGCTAGTTTCAAGCATCTATTCAATATTTTGATCAGGTATGAATGAATGATTTCGTATAGGTCGTTACGCACAATGTAAAAGAAATCGTTTCGCCAGGGGTTTCCTGGGACCACAAATTTCTGCCATTTTCTTTTTTTCGTTTTTCTTGCCGATCTTGTGTTGAACAGTGTCATCATCACATTTTTATGAAGTTTAATTCGAACACATTATCTTGAGACAATTATTGATTTTTTGTGAAACTGCCTTATTTGTAAAACAAATTTAAGATGACGTTTTTATCAAAACTAGAATTAGTTTCTGAGACCTCCTCTACCTTACACAGTTTCCAGAAAAGTTTTCGTTTATTGGAAGGTGAATCTATGATTAATTCCATTTTTCAACTCTAGTATGTTGACATTGACGTTTTCGAAAATTCAATAATCTAATTTGGTTTTGTCGTCGATAAAAGTATTAATTTAGTTAAATTACTAGCATCAACTGTTAAATTTTGGAATAAAGAAAAGCACTGGTTCTACATTTCGTGGCAGAACTTGACATTCTACGTAAACAGTCTTCTTAGTATACAGTGTACAAAACAATCGCAGGGCTTATGCTACGATCCTCCTGACCAGTGCAAATATTGTAATGTGGAATCAACTTCGTCTTTGTTTTGTGAATCATGATCATAATTTAACAAAAACCTGTTTTAATCCACCTAGCGGTGCAATTGTGCCTTTCTCATTTCTCTAAACTATGGCACGGAGGCTTTTTATGTTCAACATAATTGTGGAAATGTCCATGGGGGGGAAGGGGAGGAGTTGCTTCTCTAATCTTCCGGTCATCACATCGCATGCTTTGGTATTGTTAGTATGAATAACAAACATGAAGATGTGACACAAGGCGCCAACAGCGCACTAAAATCCTGTCAATCCTATTTTTCATTGGATTGTCTGCTCTAAATATATCACCAGGGGACCATTCATAAATGATGTTGGATATTGACAATAGGGGAAGAGCGTCACGTAACGAGATAAAAACTAAAAATCAATTTTAGACGTATCAGCGGATCAGGGATAAAAAAAAACGAACAATATTGCTTATGAATGGCCCCCACACAAAGAATATTCCTTAACGAATATCACGTAACATCGGCGACAGAGCATTGGGATCAAGGCCAAGTCCCCCCTGGGTCGTGCAAAACTGAGAAGCAACATCAATTTAGGCACAGATAGCAGACGTCCATTTATTTTCATTTTGTTTTGTTTTGTCTTTTCATTTGTTTCTCCTGCTATGATGTCTAAATCGATCGAGCGTGACGGCCAAGAAAACGGAAAGCCCGTGGCCCGAACAGACCAGGAACAGGAAGGAGGACTACGAACAAGGGAACGGACAACAGAGAAGAAATCGTTTACCTATTTATTATAACTACGATACTAATCACAATTATTTTGCTTTTATTTTGCTTTTCTTGTTTCGTTTCAGCAAACCAAAATCTATACGGAATAGCACATACGAACAGTTAGGCTTTGTAGGTTCTCATCTTGACATAGTCTAGATGGGCGGATGAACGTCTGCCAGGGGGCGGGCTGAGAAATGACAATGACACTGTACGAGAGGGCGCTGGGCCTGTGGCCTTCGACTGGCATGGTCCATTCTCATTGATTCGGAAGTCTTCTTGGCTGGTTGGTAGATATGTGCTCCTACTTGCAAGTTGATCAATTCGCTTGGGTGGGGGACATGTGGATCCTACTAGTTGTCGACTCTTTTGATCGTGAGTATGAGGCTAGTTCAGGAAAGGAGTGCAGGACTGGCACCTAAGAGATAGTTAATTATTCAGGATTTGTTCTTATGATTATTAAACTCGATCAAGCACACCGGCTCTCAGAAATGATACGCAACCCTTTCGGGTCGGTGTGGTCTGTTCGAGTCGAACCAGGCGGACATTCGTTTCGAGCAAACTTTATGTGGATAAATATTGGTCCATAATGTAATGAATATGTATATTGACTAGAACAGGGAAGAAACAGCACAGTTGTAGGAAAAGTATTCGCGAGTAAGGACTAATAATACCGCTAGTATGTTTACCGTTTCAATTAATAGTCGATTGATCCGCTTCGGACCTAGGAGACAAAAAGGAGATTAGGAAGAGACAGAAGCGGATTCAATGCGAAATTTACCAATATGACGTTGACCTCAAGGCGATGGTAGGATGATTTTCCATAGGATGACAGACTAGATGACGCGACGTTACACGCTATAAGCTTGCGCCAAATAGTTTGTATGTATGTATGAATGTAAGCCCGTATGTATGCCTGTATGCATGGATGTGTATAGGAGCAATGTATCCCTGAGCAACATGGAAGGACACCTCTGAGCCGCCAAAACGCTCATGGGAAGCCGGGTGCGCGGTCATAGGTGTGACCATAAAGCACTGCACACACTGTCAAGTGCAACGGATAGACGGTAGGTGTACAGTATTTCCGCCATTTTCTTTTTTTCGTTTTTCTTGCCGATCTTGTGTTGAACAGTGTCATCATCACATTTTTATGAAGTTTAATTCGAACACATTATCTTGAGACAATTATTGATTTTTTGTGAAACTGCCTTATTTGTAAAACAAATTTAAGATGACGTTTTTATCAAAACTAGAATTAGTTTCTGAGACCTCCTCTACCTTACACAGTTTCCAGAAAAGTTTTCGTTTATTGGAAGGTGAATCTATGATTAATTCCATTTTTCAACTCTAGTATGTTGACATTGACGTTTTCGAAAATTCAATAATCTAATTTGGTTTTGTCGTCGATAAAAGTATTAATTTAGTTAAATTACTAGCATCAACTGTTAAATTTTGGAATAAAGAAAAGCACTGGTTCTACATTTCGTGGCAGAACTTGACATTCTACGTAAACAGTCTTCTTAGTATACAGTGTACAAAACAATCGCAGGGCTTATGCTACGATCCTCCTGACCAGTGCAAATATTGTAATGTGGAATCAACTTCGTCTTTGTTTTGTGAATCATGATCATAATTTAACAAAAACCTGTTTTAATCCACCTAGCGGTGCAATTGTGCCTTTCTCATTTCTCTAAACTATGGCACGGAGGCTTTTTATGTTCAACATAATTGTGGAAATGTCCATGGGGGGGAAGGGGAGGAGTTGCTTCTCTAATCTTCCGGTCATCACATCGCATGCTTTGGTATTGTTAGTATGAATAACAAACATGAAGATGTGACACAAGGCGCCAACAGCGCACTAAAATCCTGTCAATCCTATTTTTCATTGGATTGTCTGCTCTAAATATATCACCAGGGGACCATTCATAAATGATGTTGGATATTGACAATAGGGGAAGAGCGTCACGTAACGAGATAAAAACTAAAAATCAATTTTAGACGTATCAGCAGATCAGGGATAAAAAAAAACGAACAACATTGCTTATGAATGGCCCCCACACAAAGAATATTCCTTAACGAATATCACGTAACATCGGCGACAGAGCATTGGGATCAAGGCCAAGTCCCCCCTGGGTCGTGCAAAACTGAGAAGCAACATCAATTTAGGCACAGATAGCAGACGTCCATTTATTTTCATTTTGTTTTGTTTTGTCTTTTCATTTGTTTCTCCTGCTATGATGTCTAAATCGATCGAGCGTGACGGCCAAGAAAACGGAAAGCCCGTGGCCCGAACAGACCAGGAACAGGAAGGAGGACTACGAACAAGGGAACGGACAACAGAGAAGAAATCGTTTACCTATTTATTATAACTACGATACTAATCACAATTATTTTGCTTTTATTTTGCTTTTCTTGTTTCGTTTCAGCAAACCAAAATCTATACGGAATAGCACATACGAACAGTTAGGCTTTGTAGGTTCTCATCTTGACATAGTCTAGATGGGCGGATGAACGTCTGCCAGGGGGCGGGCTGAGAAATGACAATGACACTGTACGAGAGGGCGCTGGGCCTGTGGCCTTCGACTGGCATGGTCCATTCTCATTGATTCGGAAGTCTTCTTGGCTGGTTGGTAGATATGTGCTCCTACTTGCAAGTTGATCAATTCGCTTGGGTGGGGGACATGTGGATCCTACTAGTTGTCGACTCTTTTGATCGTGAGTATGAGGCTAGTTCAGGAAAGGAGTGCAGGACTGGCACCTAAGAGATAGTTAATTATTCAGGATTTGTTCTTATGATTATTAAACTCGATCAAGCACACCGGCTCTCAGAAATGATACGCAACCCTTTCGGGTCGGTGTGGTCTGTTCGAGTCGAACCAGGCGGACATTCGTTTCGAGCAAACTTTATGTGGATAAATATTGGTCCATAATGTAATGAATATGTATATTGACTAGAACAGGGAAGAAACAGCACAGTTGTAGGAAAAGTATTCGCGAGTAAGGACTAATAATACCGCTAGTATGTTTACCGTTTCAATTAATAGTCGATTGATCCGCTTCGGACCTAGGAGACAAAAAGGAGATTAGGAAGAGACAGAAGCGGATTCAATGCGAAATTTACCAATATGACGTTGACCTCAAGGCGATGGTAGGATGATTTTCCATAGGATGACAGACTAGATGACGCGACGTTACACGCTATAAGCTTGCGCCAAATAGTTTGTATGTATGTATGAATGTAAGCCCGTATGTATGCCTGTATGCATGGATGTGTATAGGAGCAATGTATCCCTGAGCAACATGGAAGGACACCTCTGAGCCGCCAAAACGCTCATGGGAAGCCGGGTGCGCGGTCATAGGTGTGACCATAAAGCACTGCACACACTGTCAAGTGCAACGGATAGACGGTAGGTGTACAGTTAATGCACATAGGTTGCAGAAATAGGTTGTTGAGACAGCCCGATTGCACACTGATAAATAACAATAACAACATAATTGTGGAAATGTCCATTACATTCTTGGTACACTTTGCACTTATACACAATGGCATGCCAGCCACGAACTTGATGAGCTACGTGTCGACGGTGAAACACTTGAAACAAAAAAATATCATACTCCATTAGCCTAATCAGCATTAGATCAATGTTATCTGCTTGCTAACTCATTTTGTCATGCGGGGGTGGGTATGTGAGGAGGGCGAAAGTCCCATGAACGAACGACTCCCCAGCTTAAATTGGTATGCTTTGTGATATAGTGGTGGTTTAAAGATGATGGGGTTGAAAGGGAGGGGTATGAGGGCTGGATGGGGTGGTGGTCTGAGGGGCGATTTAAGGAGATTTTTAAAGGAGGGGAGTGAACAGTAGAGGGGGGTGTAACCCTTCTCCGTAAACCATCAACTACGCCACTGTTAAAATCCAGAAACCTTATGCGAGTCGAAAAAAAAAATTGGCCGGGATTAGCTTGACGTTTTTCAGAGTTATTGCATAACCTTTCTATATAAGAAAGGCAAAAATGTGCCAAAATCCAAAAAAGTGAATTGTCGTCAAATTTTTTTTCGAGTTTGCATCAAATCTCGACGTTTCATGCACCTTGAACACATTTAGCATCAAAAATAAAAATTCTATTTTTAATTTTTTCTATAGTTTATATGAGAAATTTCTGTGTGGCCGCACTCTGAAACCCGTATTTCCGAAACCAGAATTCCGATCGATCCAAAATTCAATAGCAGCCTATGAGAAGGTTGCACCTTTCATTTGAGACTAAGTTTGGGCAAATCGGTCCAGCCATCTCTGAGAAAAATGAGTGACATTATTTGACACATACGCACATACATACACACACATACACACACACATACATACACACACAGATACAGACTTTCCGATCTCGACGAACTGAGTCGAATGGGATATGACACTCGGCCCTCCGGGCCGGGATTAGGTTGACGTTTTTCAGAGTGATTGCATAACCTTTCTATATGAGAGACGTTTCATGCACCTTGAACACATTTAGCATCAAAAATAAAAATTCTATTTTTTTTTTAAATTTTTCCTATAGTTTATATGAGAAATTTCTGTGTGGCCGCACTATGAAACCCGTAATTCCGGAACCAGAATTCCGATCGATCCAAAATTCAATAGCAGCCGATGGGAAGGTTGCACCTTTCATTTGAAACTAAGCTTGGGCAAATCGGTCCAGCCATCTCTGAGAAAAATGAGTGACATTATTTGACACATACGCACATACATACATACACACACACCTCCGGGCCGGGATTAGGTTGACGTTTTTCAGAGTGATTGCATAGCCTTTCTATATGAGAAAGGCAAAAAACTGGTTTAATCCCTCTGCTGCGATGGTGCCTTTCTCAATCATGAGCAGTATGATTTCACGGTTTGTTATGATCATTATAAACTTTCAAATATTACATATTACATTTTTATATTTTTATATTTATATTCAAGAATATGAATCAAAATTCGGATTCTAAAATTTTGTAAACGAAGAGAGGACAAATCGAAAACTCGAAACATCAGAACCAGTAATTAGTGGTGTGAGAATTAGATTGGTCGTCGTGATCCACTGGTGGAAAAGGATGTGAACTATTCGCACCACGTGTAGGAAGAATACTTTATGCCCATATTATTTAAAAGCTAAAAAATGCTTCCGAAAATTTTTGGAACAGCCGGTAATAATCAGTTAAAATTCCTGTTACAATCCAACTATGAATCCATGGTTAGGATCAATATGATTGTGGAAATGTCTATTACATTCTTAGTACACTTTGCACCTACACTGATAATATAAATTCGTAAATATAATCAAATCGATCATACAATACACGAATTCATTCGTCGTTTTCTGCAACGAAGTATTTTCGTGCATTCTAAATAGTAGGTTTCGTTCATTTCATGAACAAGAATGGCCGCTTGGTGAACGAAAGCTTTCGTAAATTTTACACGTTTAATATATACTGCACGAATGTTATCGTTGATAACGACATTATTTTTCGTGAATGAAACGAAATGTTTTATTTTGATAAACATGTGTGTATATCACGAACGATTTCGTTGGTCGCATGAATTAATTTCGTTTATCTTAGAAAAGTGTTCCTATTTATTATCCTCTTATTGTTTTCAGTCGATCTTTTGGGATCGATGTTTGACAACATAGATTTTTTTTTATTTAAAAAAATCGATGTTTCGTGTATTTTAATAAATGTTTATGTATATGATGAACGATTTCGTTGGTCGCACGATTTCGTTTCGTTCATCTTAGGAAAGTTTTCATTAGCATATTATTTTTTCAATCGATATTTAAGGATCGATGTTTGACCACAACGATTTTTTCAACTAACTAAAAGGATCGATCTGGCAAAATCGATTTTAATTCAACCTGCTCCCTTCTATTGAGGACTAAAAAGATTGTGGTGTGAAGTAGGGCATTGCAAAAAAAATTTTTTTTTTTGAATTCTCAAAGGCCCCCCCTCTCATATTGTGACAAATATCATAGTAAGCTCAGATGCCAAATTTCACATCATTTGGACAATTTTAGACCACCGCCCACTTCGCTTGAAATTTTTTGAAATTGGTAGTATGGGAAAATGTGGAGGAAAAATACATCAAATGCTATAACTTTTGAAGTAGCAATCAGAAAATTACAATTTATACCTTTTTTGAAAGGAAATAATCTTAGTATTTGAATGGAGATATTTTTGTTTCTAGGAAAATACGGGAAAGTGGGGTACTCGGTCATTTTGGCCCCAAAATGTCATGATGCAAATCATGCATATTTTGTAGTTTTTATAATGTGAAAAAATCTCAAAAATCGATCGGAACCTTTTTGACCTTTGTTCGAATACGAGAAGTTGGGGTTAAATGGCCTTTTGTCATTCATATTAAACTTCATCATTTCCTCTTGAACATATCTTTATTATTCTTCACTCAATTTTCATAAACTATACCTTTTTGAACGCGTAGAAAATCCTTGAGATTATAACAAAAATAGATTCGTTACCGGTAAAATTCAGGAACATCAAATTATCTGACATATAGTGTCGATTTCACATTTTTATCATAAAATCGCACATATTAACTCCATTTAGCAACAAAATTCTTATTTGATTCACTACTTTTAGTGTAAAATATGCTTAGGGATCACATGAGAAAACTTTCATTCCTGGAAAAATAGGGGAAGTTGAGGTACTAGGACAAATAATGAAAAAATGAGATTTGTATAGTAAATATCAAAAAGTTTGATGTTTCTGAATTTTAACTCTAACGTTTTTATTTTTGTTTTATTCCTCAGAATTTTACACGTTCAACAAGTTACATTTTATGAAAATTGATTGAAGAATAATACAGATATATGTATGAGAAAATGATAAAATTTAATATGAATGACAAAAAGCCATTTAACCCCAACTTCTCGTATTCGGACTAAGGTCAAAAGGGTTCCGTTTGATTTCTGAGATTTTTTCACATTAGAAAAACTACAAAATATGTATGATTTGCGTCACGGAGCAGAAAAATCATTAACAATATGGGATTTTGGGGCCAAAATGACCCAGTACCCCACTTTCCCGTATTTTCATAGAAACACGAATTTCTCCATTCAAATACTAAGATTATTTCCTTTCAAAAGAGGTATAAATTGTAATTTTATGATTGCTACTTCAAAAGTTATAGCATTTAATGTATTTTTCCTCCATATTTACACATACTACCAATTTCAAAAAATTTCAAGCGAAGTGGGCGGGGGTCTAGAATTGTCCAAATGATGTGAAACTTGGCATTTGAGCTTACTTTGACATTTGTCACTATATAACAGGGGGGCCTTTGAGAATAAAAAAAAATTTTTTTGCGATGCCCTAGTGTGAAGTAAGGGCCGCTTGATGAACGAAAGTTTTCTTAAATTTTACATATTTAGTGTACATTACATGAATGTTATTGTTGAAAACGGCATTATTTTTCGGGAATGAAACGAAATGTTTCGTTTATTTTAATAAACAGTTGTGTGAATTACAAACGATTTCGTTGGTCGCACGAATTCATTTTGTACATCTTAGAAAAGTTTTCGTATTATTAGCCTCTTATTGTTTTCAGTCAATCATTTGGGATCGATGTTTGACAACATCGATTTTTTTTTATTTAAAGAAATCGATGTGGCCAAATCGATTTTACTGTGGTACGAAGAAATGGCCGCTTGATGAACGAAAATTTTCGTGAATTTTACTTATTTAGGTTACATTGCACGAATGTAATCGTTGATAACGACATTATTTTTCGTGAATGAAATGAAATCATTCGTTTATTTCAATAAATGTTTGTGTATATTACGAACGACTTCGTTGGTCGCACGAATACATTTCGTTCATCTTAGAAAAGTTATCGTATTTATTATCTTCTTATTTTTTCATTCGATCTTTTGGGATCGATGTTTGACAACACCGATTTTTTTTATTTAAAAAAACAGATCTGGCAAAATCGATTTTATTGTGATATGAAGAAATGGTCGCTTGATGAACAAAAGCTTTCGTGAATTTTACTTATTTAGTGTACATTGCACGAATGTTGTCGTTGAAAACGACATTAATTTTCGTGAATGAAACGAAATGTTTTGTTTATTTTAATAAACGTCTATGTATATTACGAACAATCCCGTTGGTCGCACGAATTCATTTCGTTCATCTAAGAGAAGTTTTCGTATTTAATATCATATTCTTTTGACATTGCTCCGGCAGAGAAAAACTCAAAATTATTCATGCAAAACCATCGATTTGCGATGGCGCAACTGAATCCGTACTGCTTCAGATTCAGGATCAACTAGAAACGGAAAAGGTTTAGAAAGTCTTCCTGAAACCGGCAGACACGGATACGGCTACTAAATAGACTAAGACCGTCGTGATCATCAACAATTATATGACGTATAGCAACAATGACTCCATATTGAAACTCTGTTGACGTTGACGGTTCGACGAATGGTGCTCGTAAATATTATAAAGATATTCGTATATAGCAGCGAACAATTCGTTTGCCGAACGAATCTGTTTCGTAATAAGCTAACGAAAGTCGTTTCGTGGTTTTCACGAAAAACTCGTAAAAAAAATAAATGTGTTTCAATAGAACTATGAACGATTCATTATATGTACGAAAAATTCGTATATATTATGAAAATTATCTGTACGAAACTAATGCATAGCGATTTACGAATATATTCTATCAGTGTATACACAATAGCTCGCCAGCCACAAACTTGATGAACTACGTGTCGATGTGACAAAAAACTATAATATTTAATTATCTTAATCAGTCTTAGTTCAATGTTGTCTTCCTGCTACCTTATTTTGAAATGCGGGGATGGGTATGTGATGGTGCGATGGTGAATAGTCGACAACCGAGCCACCCCCATCTTATGTTGGTATGCCTGACGATAAAGTGTTGGTAGAATGGGGATAAGAGGGGGGGGTATGAAGGATGGATGGGGTTATGGTATGAGGGGGTTCCTCTTCGTACACCATGTTAAAACCCTATCTTAGTTGAAAACAAATTTTGGCTGGGATTAGGTTGACGATTTTAATAGTGATTGCATAACCTTTCTATATGAAAAAGACAAAAATGTGCCAAGTCGTCAATTTTCGTCATTTTATTTCGAGATTTCAACAATTCTCAACGTTTTATGCATTTTAAAGACATTTGGTATCAAAAATACAAATTCATTTTTAAAATTTCTTTGGGTTGTCATTAGTGATCTAGACTGGCAAATCCAAGTAATATTGCACCCATTTTAATAAGTTTTGCATAATTTTGATATCATACTGGCACTAGTTTGTATGGAAAATTACTGTGTGACCGCACTCTTTAACCCGTAACTCCGGAACCGGAATTCCGATCAACACAAAATTCAATAGCAGCTGATGGGAAAGTCCAACTATCTCTGAGAAAAATGATTGGCATTTTGTATGCATGCACACATACATACACAGGATAAGACGAGCCCCTTCACCCACCTGGACCTACTGCGAGTTGTAAGACAATGTTGCTCTGCTGAACCTCTATAAAAAGTCATATAAATCCGAAGCGAGTCGGTGCTGCTTCCGCTAATTTTTTTCCAAGGATTTAGCATAATGCACCCTAATCCAACTGGAGTGCTAACCGGCACATTATAGTCGATACCAGTAAGATCCTAATTACGACATACTGGCGGCAGAACACGGCTGCGAATAATGATTTCATGGAAATTGACTGACAAGCGACAGGCACGCCATTCTACTACCCTAGGATGGATTACACTTCCCCGAAACGGCTGCGTCCCCCGTTCCGTTCAAACCTCCAAGTACTTTTGAAACTCGGCACCTCGGCTGGTGTAAATAGGCTCAGTTGAACGCCAATCCGGCTCTGAACGCGGTATCCCATAAAGGACCGCGTCAAGCCTCGCATGCAACCTCACTGCTTGCAAAGGTAACCATAGATCATATAGAGGCGACTACTTACTACGGGCGTAAATAGCGGCTTGGAGTTGGTACTCAAAATGCACGGAAGAAGACAAAACAACAACACAAATTCTAAGGAAGCAAGTGTGGTGAACCTGTTCGCCAAAGATAGAGTAGCGAGGTCACCGACCCAGAAAAAACGATCAAGGGCAACAGCATATGCAACCGCAACAGCAGCAGCAGCGAGAGCAGTTCAGGAGGCCATACTGAGTACGAGCGGCGACAAAGCAATAGGGCGCCAAAGAAAGTGAAGGTTTCAACTGCGCACACCGAAACCAAGCATTACCCAAAAAGACCAGCAGTCTGGGTAGCCCAAAGTGACAAAGCAGAGGCAAAAAATCAAATAGGTTCAAAAAACGTGAAAAGCAAGGGTAACGTGACGGACAGATCGGAGCATCAAATCTGCCATAACAGTAGCCGAATGCGAACAGATGCCGAGAACTGAAAACACCGAAAAGAAAACGAAGACCACGGAGATAGCGAAAGCAAAAGCCTATGAGACTCCGAAGGGTGACCGGTATTCCCATTCTGTGAAAAGAGCAAGGAAACACCAGGATAGGAGGAGGAATCGAAGGTTCCCAAAAAGGTCGGTAAAAGACAGCAAAACAACAGACAGATAGAGAGTAGATGGCGAATCCCAAAAACCATAGAAGAAAAGAGGAAAAAACAATGAAAAAGATGAAAGGAAGAAAAAGAAGAAAGAAGACCTTTAATCACGCTAGGAGAGGTATAGGAGAGATGCTTTAGTCGCCAAAGCAAACGGTGGCGTGACGTACGCAGCGATCCTCGAAGGGTGAGAGAGAATCCCAAGCTGAAGAAGCTGAGGAAGAACGTAATAAGAACCAAGCGCACTCAGAAAGGCGAGAACCTGTTTGAGCTGAAAAAAGATCCATTGATCAAGCGCTCAACCAATCGGGAACTCGTGACAGAAGCAATGTAAAGAGAAGCTTTAGTTGAAGAAGCGGTGGTTGAGTGCAGGAAGCTGGACAAGATCACAACGGAAGACGATTTGAGGAGCGCGCTAATAGAGCAATATAACTTGGAGAAATAGTATATTCAGGTTGCGGAACGCAGACAGCCAATCAGCTTATGTCACAAAGTCATGGGTGCGTTTCGACTCGTCTTATCAGAAACCGACACTAAGTTATTGTCGGGATAGATTAGCGACGGTTTGACGTTAAATCCCTAAAACGGAAACACACTTTGTGCTTTGATCGATCGACTGGTCAAACATGATGTCCCGCCCGAGCTTTCTCCTCAGGGGAAAATATAGCATAGCGGCTTATGTCGACCGGTAAGATCAAAATCGGATGGTCGGTGTGCTCGTTACAAATGATCCCTAGAGCTACTAAACAAACGGCAAGGTGTTTCAGGTGCCTGGATTACGACAATCAGACAAGAAACTGTAGAAAGCCGGAAATATCTGACCTGTGCAGAAAACGTGGGGAGAAGGGACACATTGCTAGTGATTGCACAAAGCAACCGAAGTGTTGTTCTACACGAATGAGAGCCGAAATGGTCACATGACGGGAGTCCTCTTATGCCCAGAGTACAAAAAAGTAAAGGCAAGCCAACGATGATGCCGATAACCTAATCTCAATAATTGGCAATGTTACAGCAACTTTTGTGACAGTAATTAACAGAAACGAAGTGCGACTTTGCAATTATTGCAGAGCCGTATCGTGTTCCTCCTGATAACGGTAACTGGGTGGATGATGCAGAGATGCGGCAATTCAAGTGATGGGCGGTTTCTCTGTCCAAGAGGTGGTGGATAGCACACATGAAGGCTTCGTGATCAACGGTGCATTCGTATACTCGTTATACTCTCCCACGGTGGACACTAGAGCAGTACAATCGGATCGCTCCAAGTCCGAATGCCGATGAGCTGTCGGAAACGTTAGCGAGAGCGTGTGTCGTAACAAAGCCGAGGTAAATGGATCCTAGGAATTGCCCACATCCGGCATATTGGTGGAAAGAAATGCTCAGCATCCTACATACTGACTTTGATGCAGATGGTGGAAATGCTGGCCACAATCGAGTCTCTAACGACGAATTGCCAAAGGGCTGAAAGCGAAGAAAGCTACCGGTTTGGATGGTATCCCCAATGGCACTGAAGACCGCGATGTTGGTGTTTTCGTAAATGTTCAGGGAAGTCCTACAGAAAAGCCTGGACGATGGTTACTTCCCGGATAGATGGAATACCCAGAAACTGGTGTTGCTGCCAAAACTAGGGAAGCCACCTGGAGATCAAGCATGATATCGAACTATATGCCTGCTGGATACTCTTGGTAAACTTCTGGAAGGGTCATCCTCAATAGGCTGACGACCTACGCTGAAAGTGAAAACGGACTATCGCAGAGGCAGTTCGGGGTCAGGAAAGGGATAACGACGGTGGACGCCATCCACACAGTCATCGCGAAAACATTTGTGACAACATACAGAAATGAAGAAGGGCTTACCGACTCATTCCAAATGTGGCGGTGTGGGTGCATAGGAAGCATAGCGAAGTGAACTTCCATTTGACGCAGTTTTGTATGCAGACACGGTTTCTTCCAGAAGTACTTGCGTCGTCTTGCAAATACTGCGTCACCCCTTTGCTAAAAGTGTGTGAACGCGCAAGAGACGTCAGAAGACGTGGTCTTATAAGGTTCTAGGTTCGAAGAAGCCCGTCGTGAGACTGTGGCGAAGGGACCAACAAAGCAGCGCCGCCGACTTGAAGGTCGCCGTGAAAAAACATATCGTGTTCGGGAAAAATTACGCCGTCAGGGAACTCTCCTCCAGGTTAGACCAGATCCACCGCTGGGGATTAGATCGAGTAGACCGCGTCGAACAGCCTGAAAAGGGACTTCTTGGCGTCAGTGCACCGGAAGCTACGCTTCATCCGGAATCGCTTAACAGACTTCGGCACCTACTGATTGGCCCGTTCAGTAAGCAAGGTTTACCGCCGAGAATTAGAGCCAGTATATCTGGACAAAGCGGGGAGCTAAATAGCTCACGGCTACGAACATGCGTATAGGAAGAAATCTACCGCCAAGAAAATCACAGAAGGGTAAATTCACTGCCGTGGAATACTCGACTATATTGTGACAAAAATTGGAGTTAATTGGCTCGCGGTACCGAGAGAAATTCTGCCGCTAGGGATTTTTCAGTCGGAGTAGGATGAGTTCACTGCCAGGGACTATCCGATTAGATCGGGATCAGGCTAGGAGCTGAATGACTCACGGAAACAGGAGCAAAATGACTCATGGTCTCAGCAGCTAAAAGACTCACTGAGACGAGAGGTAATTGGCAACTTGATAAATGGAGACAAAGGGCAAGAGAAGAGTCGAGAGTTAGACGGTCGAGCCATTTCATGAAACAAGTGCGGCTCCGAAATAGCTGCGGAAAAATCGTGAGCAAATCAAGAGATACGACGAAAGCGCAACGAGCACACCCCCGTCCCCCCAACAAGGTTATATCCTGATGTAGTTTCGCGATAAAGAAAGGTGAAAAAATAGTTTGGGGTCCCACACAGTGCCAAAACACTACAGGTTATGCTGTTATGCTATGCTATTATGTTATGCTGCACAGACGCACACAGACTTTTGCCGATTTCAACGCATCTCAATGCAATCATTGCGAAAATGGAGTAAGAACGTATAAATTTTGCGCATGTTTCTAAAAAACCCGAATCTCTTTCATTGTTCCATTAATAAGTAGCTAGGAATGATCTAATTTACGATAAGTCTTGTTTCGAATAGGTGCAACGGATTGTGACCGGCGATAAGAAGAAAAAAAAAATGCAAAAATGGATCACCGTTTAATATGAAGGAATCTCAAGACGTGGTGAAAAAACTTCGTTTAGCCAAACATTTGTGCAAGATGCAAAACACGAAAGACTACACACGTATAAAATTCACAGACGCTCTATATTCATCTATTCGCGAAACCGCATTGTCTCGTCATGAATTACGAAACTTATGTGAAAGCGGTTTTCCAGCAATGTGCTACGCTCCTTTTCTTCTCTGCACGTTAGAAGTTCAACATACCTGAAGGAGTTAGCAATTTGATCGTGCGGAAAGAGACATTCAAGTGTATAAGAATACCTCTAAAAGCGTCTACTTCTACCTCTGAGGTCTCGCGATAACCCTCCGCTAGCCGGACTCAGCTTGGTACCTTTTAGGAGATCAATTTCGTGCCAAAGGATCGTAATCCTCTGAACGCATCAGAATTGCAACCAATAGAGCCATACCGAGGCATCATGAAGCAGGTACTCTGGAATCATCCTACACTGATAGAATATATTCGTAAATCGCTAGGAATTAATTTCGTTCCGAAAGTTTTCATAATATATACGAATTTTTCGTACATATTATGAATCGTTCGTAGTTCTATTGAAACACTTTTATTTTTTATTACGAGTTTTTCGTGAAAACCACGAAACGACTTTCGTTGACTTTTTACGAAAAGGCTTCGTTCGGCAAACGAATTGTTCGCTGCTATATACGAATATCTTTATAATATTTACGAGCACCATTCGTCAAATCGTCAACGTCAAAAGCGCTTCAATAGAGGTAGAATATGGAGTCATTGTTGCTATACGTCAGATAATTGTTGATCATCACGACGGTCTCGGTCTGACTATTTAGTAGTCGTATCCGTGTCAGCCGGTTTCAGGAAGATTTTCTGAACCTCTTTCGCTTCCAGCTGATCCAGAAACTGGAGCAGTACGGATTCAGTTGAGCCATCGCGAGCTGCTAGTTGGTTTTGTATGGATAAGTTTAAGTTTTTCTCTGCCAGCGCAATGTCAAAATAATATAATATTAAATAAGAAAACTTCTCTTAGATGAACGAAATGAATTCGTGCGACTAACGAAGTCGTTCGTAATATACTCAAATATTTACTGAAATAAACGAATCGTTTCGATTCATTCACGAAAAATAATGTCCTTATCAACGATAACAATCGTTCCGTGTACACTAGATAATTCTTTTCACAACAATCTTTCTAGTCCTCAATAGAGGTGAGCAGGTTGAAATAAAATCGATTTTGCCAGATCGATCCTTTTAGTTAGTTAAAAAATCGTTGTTGCCTCTGTTAAACATCGATCCTAAAAGATCGAATGAAAAAAGGTATTAGCATAACTTTTTTCAGTCGATCTTTTATACGAAAACTTTTTTAAGATGAACGAAATGAATTCGTGCGACCAACGAAATCTCTCGTAATATACATAAACGTTTATGAAAATAAACGAAACATTTTGTTTCATTCCCCAAAACAAGGTTGTTATCGACGATAATAGTTGTGCAGTGTACACTAAATAAGTAAAATTTACGAAAACTTTTGTTCATCAAGCGGCCATTTCTTCGTATCACAATAAAATCGATTTGGCCACATCGATTTTCTTAAATTAAAAAAAATCGATGTTGTCAAACATCGATCCCAAAAGATCGACTGAAAGCAATAAGAGGCTAATAAATACGAAAATTTTTCTAAAATAAGCGAAATGAATTCGTGCGGCCAGCGAACCATCGAAATCGTTCATTTCGTTTCATTCAAGAAAAATAATGTCGTTATCAACGATAACATTCCTGCAATGTATACCAAATATGTAAAATTTACGGAAACTTTCGTTCATCAAGCGGCCATTATTTCACACCACAATCTTTCTAGTCCTCAATAGAGGTGAGCAGGTTGAAATAAAATCGATTTTGCTAGATCGATCCTTTTAGTTAGTTGAAAAATCGTTGTTGTCAAACATCGATCCTAAAATATCGATTGAAAAAATAATATGCTAATAAATACGAAAACTTTCCTAAGATGAACGAAATACATTCGTGTGGGCAATGAAATCGCTCGTAATATACATATACGTTTATTAAAATAAACGAAACGTTTCGTTTCATTCACGAAAAATGATGTCTTTATCAACGATAACATTCGTGCAATGCAAACTAAATAAGTAAAATTTACGAAAACTTTCGTTCATCAGGCGATCATTTCTTCGTACTACAATAAAATCGATTTGGCCACATCGATTTTTTGAAATTTAAAAAAATCGATGTTGTCAAACATCGATCCCAAAAGATCGACTGCAAACTTTTCTAAAATAAACGAAATGAATTGGTGCGACCAACGAAATGGTTCGTTATATACATAAACGTGTATTAAAATAAACAAAACATTTCGTTTCTTTCACGAAAAATAATGTCGTTATCAACGATTACATTCGTGCAAAGTAAACTAAATAAGTAAAATTTACGAAAACTTTCGTTCATCAAGCGGCCATTCTTCGTACCACAATAAAATCGATTTGGCCACATCGATTATTTTAAATAAAAAAAATCTTTGTTGTCAAACATCGATACCAAAAGATCGACTGAAAACAATAAGACTAACAGCACCGGAGCGTGGGTAAAAGCGATTTGCTAACCGCCATCATAACACGACACCGCACCGGCGGTTCGTAAACAGGTTGGGAAATGGAAACTTATCGTTTCGGTTTATAGCAAGTGCGTATATTTGATAACTTCTTCCAACTGACGGCAACGTTGCTATTCGTAGAAAGGAAGCAAAGCAAAGGAAAATGTAAAAAATAGGGTCTCGCGATGATTGAATTAAATAACACTTATTTAAAGTTTACTGAAATTACAACAGAATTATTGAAATTAAAAGTTTATTGTTGTTTTAATGAAAATGTATTTTCAAACCTTGATTCACACCAATTATTTTGTCGTTTGATGCAATGAACAGTATTTGTTTGAATTCAATAACACATATTTATGATCATGCTGTATATTTACTGCGTGAAAGTAAAAATAAGTGCATCGAAGCAACTTGGATTGAACTGGTAGATATAGCATTATGTCAAGCTGTCATGATGTGTCCCAGGATCAGATTGATGGGTCAAATCAAAAAACTAAAAATCTGCATAGAATGTATGAGGAAACACAGCGAACAAATGGAACTGTGGAAAGTAAGATTCAAAAAGAAAGGCAATGCGTGAATTTTTCTTGTGTAAAAGTCTTTAATTCAGGTCCAATAGTAAGTGGAAGATAACGACCATAATGGTTTGCCACACACTCTGCAGCGCTTGGTTCAGAAAAGAATACCTAAAAACAACTTGGACGGACACAGATCACACCTGTTACATCATCACCATCTAGTTTCAGGCGGTGGTTCATCATATTTTCGGGGGATAATATGATGTTGTGGTGTATAGTGAAATATATGAACGTGAATGCACTACCATAATAATGTGTTGACTAAAAGCCATTTTTTTCATTGTACCAAAACAGTAGTTTAACAATAATTTATACTACAGTCTAATATGACATTACAATACAAAATCAATAAATTTTAACCTTTCTCCATAAAATTTCAAAATTCACTAATTTTGTGAAAAAGGAGATGGCGGGGTTGGACGGTAGTACATTATAAAAATTGATATTTTAATACATTCAAACATTTACGATGAGTCTCGAAGTGCTGGCGGGCGTTCTTCCGCTGAAAAATCGATTCTGGAACCTCTCATATCGATTGCTCATTCGATGCGATATTCTGAACCCATTGGTGATTGCAAATTGCGAAAGGCTTGTCGAGCTTAATTCTCAGACCCGATTCATGTCCTTGTACTTCGATTACATGGCACAGAGCATCAATTCATCTACGTATAACGTCAACCGTGCTCATCTCTTAGATATTTCTGATCCAACTGTATTTTTCGATACATCCATGAAGGAAGAGATTCGTGGAATTCCGGATCATATTCGCCCACAAGTGATCCCAAATATTTTCTATAACAAATACCATCAATCGACTGCGCCAAAATCTTCAACGAAAATCTTGCTGCCTCATTCAAACTCAATGATCCTGCTTCAATTTACGTTGCAGAATTAGCTGCCATTCAGTATACTCTCGGGATCATTGACACCCTGCCCTCAGACCATTACTTCATCGTTTCGGATAGTCTCAGCTCCATTGAGGCCATCCGTAAACACGGGAATATCTGAGTGCTTTATCTGAAAAATCATACCAGATTACCTTGGTTTGGGTCCCGTCACATTGTTCTATTGCGGGCAATGAGAAGGCGGACTCTTTAGCCAAGGTGGGCGCATTAGAAGGCGACACTTACGAAAGACCAATTTGCTTCAATGAATTTTTCAGTAGCTCTCGTCAGAGGATGCTCGATAGTT
The DNA here is from genome assembly GCF_030247195.1 of Topomyia yanbarensis. Classification (NCBI taxonomy): domain Eukaryota; kingdom Metazoa; phylum Arthropoda; class Insecta; order Diptera; family Culicidae; genus Topomyia; species Topomyia yanbarensis. Next base: position 96,257,508 of record NC_080670.1, on the reverse strand, counting down.
GGCAAACCTCATGGAGCAATGGGCATCTGGGACGGTGGCTACATTTCATTATCCCGAAGGTATCAACGAATGCTTGGTTTAAGGGGTTGGATGTGAACCGGGACTTTATTCGTACGATGTCAAGGATCATGTCCAACCATTACTCGTTTGACGCGCATCTCCGTCGTATAGGGCTTGCTGAAAATAATCATTGTGTTTGTGAGAACGGCTATCACGACATCGAGCATGTTGTTTGGCTGTGCGCAGAGTACTGTGTTGCCAGGTCCCAACTAATAGATTCCCTTCGGGCCCGAGGTAGATCACCCTATGTGCCAGTCCGGGACGTCCTGGCAAGCCGTGACCACCCCTATATTTTTCTTATCTATATCTTTTTGAAAACCATTGATGTCCAAGTTTAATACATTTTACCCTCTCTCATTCACAGTAGAATCTCACCAACCTATCCCTGTATCTACAATATGGCATTGCTTCACGAGTCTTCGGTGCACACTCTTCTTGATAACCGTCTATCCAGAACATCATGACATACCGCACATGCAGATGATATAGAGTGCCAATATTTATCCGAAATATCAACCCTCCCCTCGCCCCTGCGATTACAGGCTGGAAACTACAACACTACAACAAAGTGTGCATATCCGCCACAATGATCAATCAGCAAACGACGATGTCAATTACACAATATGTATCCCACTTCCTACCTTTTTCCTTTACTTACATAAGAGGGGAGCAAGCCGCCCCTAAATACGGCTTTCCCTTCCCCCACTAACATGTGACATGTAATATAAAAAAAATGAATTATCGGCCTCGTTAAGCTACAGCATTTGGGCCTAAATAAACGTATTTTAAGATAAAAAAAAATAAGATTTCTTATATTGCTCATAGAAACAGTAACACGAAATGTTAATTAACTAATTTATTGTTGGACAATAAAGTTGATTGTTGCAAGAAATTTTATTACAAATTTACTAGAAGAATTCCACGTCGAACAATGTAGAAATATTCTATGATTCAAGGATAATTACTTTTGTTAATTCGTTTCAATAGTTTTTGACTTACTCCGAGAATTTTTTTTTTTTTTTTTTTTTATCTTAAAATACGTTTATTTAGGCCCAAATGCTGTAGCTTAACGAGGCCGATAATTCATTTTTTTTATATTACATGTCACATGTTAGTGGGGGAAGGGAAAGCCGTATTTAGGGGCGGCTTGCTCCCCTCTTATGTAAGTAAAGGACAAAGGTAGGAAGTGGGATACATATTGTGTAATTGACATCGTCGTTTGCTGATTGATCATTGTGGCGGATATGCACACTTTGTTGTAGTGTTGTAGTTTCCAGCCTGTAATCGCAGGGGCGAGGGGAGGGTCGATATTTCGGATAATTATTGGCACTCTATATCATCTGCATGTGCGGTATGTCATGATGTTCTGGATAGACGGTTATCAAGAAGAGTGTGCACCGAAGACTCGTGAAGCAATGCCATATTGTAGATACAGGGATAGGTTGGTGAGATTCTACTGTGAATGAGAGAGGGTAAAATGTATTAAACTTGGACATCAATGGTTTTCAAAAAGATATAGATAAGAAAAATATAGGGGTGGTCACGGCTTGCCAGGACGTCCCGGACTGGCACATAGGGTGATCTACCTCGGGCCCGAAGGGAATCTATTAGTTGGGACCTGGCAACACAGTACTCTGCGCACAGCCAAACAACATGCTCGATGTCGTGATAGCCGTTCTCACAAACACAATGATTATTTTCAGCAAGCCCTATACGACGGAGATGCGCGTCAAACGAGTAATGGTTGGACATGATCCTTGACATCGTACGAATAAAGTCCCGGTTCACATCCAACCCCTTAAACCAAGCATTCGTTGATACCTTCGGGATAATGGAATGTAGCCACCGTCCCAGATGCCCATTGCTCCATGAGGTTTGCCAACTATCGAGCGTCCTCTGACGAGAGATACTGAAAAATTCGTTGAAGCAAATTGGTCTTTCGTAAGTGTCGCCTTCTAATGCGCCCACCTTGGCTAAAGAGTCCGCCTTCTCATTGCCCGCAATAGAACAATGTGACGGGACCCAAACCAAGGTAATCTGGTAAGATTTTTCAGATAAAGCACTCAGATATTCCCGTATTTTCCCCAGGAAATACGGTGAGTGCTTTCCAGGCTTCGCCGCACGGATGGCCTCAATGGAGCTGAGACTATCCGAAACGATGAAGTAATGGTCTGAGGGCAGGGTGTCAATGATCCCGAGAGTATACTGAATGGCAGCTAATTCTGCGACGTAAATTGAAGCAGGATCATTGAGTTTGAATGAGGCAGCAAGATTTTCGTTGAAGATACCGAAGCCTGTGGACCCGTCGAGAATTGATCCGTCAGTGTAGAACATTTTGGCGCAGTCGACTTGATGGTATTTGTTATAGAAAATATTTGGGACCACTTGTGGGCGAATATGATCCGGAATTCCACAAATCTCTTCCTTCATGGATGTATCGAAAAATACAGTTGGATCAGAAGTATCTAAGAGATGAGCACGGTTGACGTTATATGTAGATGAATTGATGTTCTGTGCCATGTAATCGAAGTACAAGGACATGAATCGGGTCTGAGAATTAAGCTCGACAAGCCTTTCGCAATTTGCAATCACCAATGGGTTCAGAATATCGCATCGAATGAGCAATCGATATGAGAGGTCCCAGAATCGATTTTTCAGCGGAAGAACGCCCGCCAGCACTTCGAGACTCATCGTATGGGTCGAGTGCATGCAACCCAAGGCAATACGCAAGCAACGATACTGGATTCGCTCCAGTTTGATGAAGTGTATGTTCGCAGCGGAGCGAAAGCAGAAACATCCGTACTCCAACACTGATAATATCGTTGTTTGGTACAACCTGATTAGGTCTCCTGGATGGGCACCCCACCATGTTCCAGTTATTGTACGGAAAAAGTTGATCCTTTGTTGGCACTTCTGTTTCAGATACCTAATGTGACATCCCCAGGTACCTTTAGAGTCGAACCATACCCCGAGATATTTGAATGTTGAAGCCTGAGCAATAGTTTGATCCATTAATTGAAGCTGTAGTTGCGCTGGTTCACGCTTTCTAGAAAATACGACTAGCTCAGTTTTCTCCGTGGAGAACTCGATACCCAGTTGGAGAGCCCATGCAGACAAATTGTCCAAGGTATCTTGCAGTGGTCCTTGCAAGTCGACGGCTTTAGGACCTGTAATAGAGACCACACCGTCATCTGCAAGCTGCCTTAGCGTGCAGGAATTGACAAGACATTCGTCAATGTCATTCACGTAAAAATTGTAGAGGAGAGGGCTTAGACATGAGCCCTGGGGAAGGCCCATGTAGCTAAATCGTGATGTCGATAAATCGCCATGCGAGAAATGCATTTGTTTTTCAGACAACAGGTTTAGCAAAAAGTTATTTAAAATTGGCGAAAGACCATGCTGGTGCAACTTCTCATAAAGAATGTTGATCGAAACTGAATCGAAAGCCCCCTTAATATCCAAGAATACTGATGCCATCTGCTCTTTGTTAGCATATGCCATTTGAATTTCTGTTGAGAGCAACGCAAGGCAATCGTTCGTCCCTTTGCCTTTGCGGAAGCCAAATTGTGTATCTGACAGTAAGCCATTTGTTTCGACCCAATTGTCGAGCCGAAACAGGATCATTTTCTCGAACAACTTCCGGATACAGGACAGCATTGCGATCGGACGATACGAATTGTGGTCGGAGGCTGGTTTTCCTGGTTTTTGGATGGCGATGACCCTCACCTGTCTCCAGTCATGTGGGACAATGTTACCCTCAAGAAACCTATTAAATAAATTCAACAAGCGTCTTTTGGCAGAGTCTGGCAGATTCTTCAATAAGTTGAATTTAATTCTATCTGGCCCCGGGGCTTTATTGTTACATGATAAGAGAGCAAGTGAGAACTCCACCATCGTAAACGGTGTTTCGTTCGCGGTATTGTAAGGCGACGCGGCGCGGTAGATTTTCTGTGCCGGGGCGGAATCCGGACAAACCTTCTTGGCGAAATCGAATATCCAACGGTTTGAATATTCCACGCTCTCGTTAGTACTGTTTCGGTTTCGCATACGTCGGGCCGTGCCCCAAAGAGTGCTCATCGATGTTTCTCTTGTTAACCCGTCGACAAACCGGCGCCAGTAACTGCGTTTCTTAGCTTTCATTAAATTTTTCATTCGCTTTTCTAATATCGCGTACACTCGATAACTAGCAACTAACCCGTCGTTCCGGAAAGTTTTATACGCGGCAGCTTTCTCCGCGTACACGTCTGAGCACTCTTTGTCCCACCACGGGTTGGGAGAACGTTTTTGGGTGTTCACGTCGGGTACTCGTTTCGTCTGAGTTTGAATCGCGCTATCGAGAATGGAGTTGGACAAAAACTTATATTCTTCCTCCGGGGGAAGTATCTGTGTTGAATCGATAGTTTTGGATATCTCAGCAGCGTAGCTCTTCCAATCAATGTTTCGTGTGAGGTCATAGGGAACATTGATTGGTGTCGATGGTCTTGAACCAGTGGTGATTGCAATTACAATTGGTAAGTGGTCACTACCGTGGGGATCAGATATTACCTTCCACTTGCAATCTAACCGTAGTGATGTCGAGCATAAAGATATGTCCAGTGCACTTGCTTGCGCAGGTGGTCTAGGAATTCGTGTCATTTCCCCTGTGTTCAGAATTGTCATATTGAAGTTGTCACAAAGGTCTTGAATTGTCGAAGATCGATTATCGTCGTATAGACAGCCCCACCCCGTACCGTGAGAGTTAAAGTCTCCAAGAAGCAGGCGGGGCGAGGGAAGGTGTTCAATCACGTTGGAGAATCTTCGATATCCCATCATGGCCCTAGGAGGAATGTAAATAGAAGCAATGCAAAGATCTTTGCCTTTGATTGTTGTTTGACAAGCGACAACTTCAATGCCTGGCGTCGAAGGGAGGTTGATTCGATTGAAGGAGTAGCACTTTTTGATCCCTAAAAGTACCCCCCCATATGAGTCTTCTCGATCCAAGCGGATAATGTTAAAATCGTGGAAGTTGAGGTTTATATTAGAAGTTAGCCATGTTTCACATAGGGAAAATGCATCACAATGATTGTAATTTAGCAAGTGTTTTAATGAATCAATTTTGGGGATAATACTTCTGCAGTTCCACTGTAAAACAGTGATCAGATCCCTGATTCCGTCTAATAAGTTAGCCATCGAAGGATACGATCGCTGTAAGGAGGGGCCATTGTTCAGTCAACTGTTTTAAAAATGTTCTTACTGTTGGTAGAATAGCAACCAGCAACCTTTTCATAGGATCGGTAATGTTGAAAGCTGTGAATATCCAGTCCACAATGTCAGAAAATTTAAGGAATCCCGTTTTAGGTTGAGTTTCTGACTGTAAAATTGGAGCACTTGGGATTTTTGGTGCCCCGGGGAGTGCTGGGAACTCCTGGTTGTATCTCAATTTCCCAAAACCAGGAGGTATTATCTTCGGATTTGTACCAGCCCTTCCAGTTGATGAATTATTTTTATTTTGTACCCTTGTTTGGGACAACCTAGGACCCTTACGAGGAAGTTCAGGTGAGTTTTGATTAGGTCTTTTCCTAGAGTTTCCAAGCGGAGCCAAAGAATGCCCCTCGCAAGGGTCGTTAGAGGCGTTATCGTCAGTTGGCAAGAGAGCGAATGGGTTTTCGGAGATAAGTGGAACAGCTCTTTTAAGCATTTCTGCGTAAGAGCGTCTGGAGCGATCTTTGGCGGATCGCTTCAGTTTATCCGCGCGAAGTTTGTACGTTGGGCATGTCAAAAGTGCATGCGGATTCTCCCCACAGTAAACACACTTCTCAGCAGGGCTACTGCAAGTATCATCCGCATGGCGTTCCCCACATTTACCGCACCGTTGCTTGTTGCTACAGTAGGTGGCCGTGTGACCTAGCTGCTTGCAATTGGAACAATTCATGACCCGCGGTACAAACAGGCGTACAGGTAGACGAGCTCCTCCGACTTCAACGTAGCTCGGAAGTGCAGATCCGGCGAAGGTTACGCGAAACGAGTCTGATGGATAGTAATTACCATCTTCGATGGACTTTGAGTGCAATTGCTTGCACTCCAAAATCTTAACTGATTGAAGGTTAGGGTCCTTAAAGCGGCCAGCCCCATCATTCATCAGATCATCGACAGTTAGACCCGCATCACTTACCACACCGTCGATCTCCACATCACGAGAAGGGATGTAGACGCGATACTCCAGCGTAAAGAGGCTATTTCTAACGATATCATTGGCCTGTTTCAAGTCAGTAACGACTACGCGCAGTTTGTCTGACTGAACCTTTTTAATCTCGGTTACGGCCGAGTAACGTTTTGTCAGCTCCCGTGCAACAGTTATGCTGTTTAACGGTTTATTTTTGGGCCGAAAGTATACCACCCAAGGACCAGCGGATCCATCCTGGTAAACCTTGACTCGGGGGGGCTGTGAGACATTGGGGGAAAGTGGGGGAAGTGGATCGACCATAACATTATCTGTCTCAGTATCAGATATACGTTCTTCTTCTTCATAATATTCCTCTTCGGAGGGTGATCCTTCTGTTTGTTCCATTTTGTTGCGGGAGCAACACGCTCGACCGCACTGTTTAACTTAAATCAAAATAAAAAATCAAAAGCAATAAAAAGAAAAAAATCGATAAGAAAAGTAAAAAACGAAACACTTCACCAGTTGGTTCCTGACGAGCTGGTAGGTGAATTGATCCTTCGTTTGTTTTATCCGTCACCCGCGTGACCTTCACACAGTAGAGCTGATATAGCTCGTCTAAACAAAGCCGTCTTTCAGGCAAGAAAAATGTTTAGTAACGCACTTCACTGCACTACTTTAACTGTTATCGCAGGTAACAATTATCACTCGCGTGACTGTTTATTAGTAATGCTTTACTGCAGCCTCTGCCACAGCAAGCACCTTCGTACCACCGAAAAAACTAAACCACACCGGAGAGAACAAAAAGCACTTGTTTCCCGGTACAAAGTTGGGTTACGAATGTACTCCGAGAATTTTATCCAAACTGTTGATACATGGATGTGGATTTGACGACCAATTTGGTAAGCAGCAAACGTCACGCTCAAAAATGTTCGAACGTTCGACTGTTTAATCTTCCTATGAATATGACCTGTGTCAGGCCATGATAAACGCCGGAGGATCCTTTGGCTCGGTCTATGCACAGACAAACAGACCTAACAGACTGATTTGAGAAGTACATCGACCATATTCAAAGGAGCACATCTGAACATTACATTACCTTATGCTACCTACTGTCGCTTCAGCTCATCGCATCGCAAAAAGCGATGCATTTAACAGGCGAAGCTCTAGTAGAATTTCAAATTGTTTGCGTTAAAAGTGTTTACCATATTAAACTCTGGTTAGGAATTTTGCACTACCCCGCAGGACCATTGTTTGAAAGCAAGATTCCGTGTTGTAATTTGCCATACTGATAAATTGGAACCAAATTTATAATTTTAAACAGTAAGTGATAATTTGATTCCATCTTTGGAATTACCGTATCGATGACAAAATGTTGGATTAAATTGATACACTGTATCAATTTGCCACAAATTCGTGTGTATCAATTTGCCCCAGGGTACGCACTTAATGTTTATTTCTTGAAGTAGATGTAGTTGTAGTTAGTATTTCATTTCCAGTGATACAACCGATTCTAATTGGAAATGGTTGTGTTATTGGCGCCGGAATACTACAAGTTAAGCTCAGCCGGAATGTTGGCTGGTTCTAATTTGCATTCCGGCTTTAGTGACACATTTTAGTTATAATCGGTTTTATCAATGGAGCCGGAATATGGACTAAAACCAGCCAGAATTCCGGCTCATTTCCGATTGAACTTTACTGGGTGTACGAAAAGTCCGTATACCGATTACTAGAAGTCTGTTGGCCGATAGTAGCGCCGGCTAGCGGCTAGTTGTTGCTTGCTGATGTCCGGAGAAACTATTGTTGGCTTAGCGCAGTTCATAGCTGTCACGAAAGAGATGGCAATACTCCTTTTGTTCACGAGCACTAGATGTGTTTGGTGAATATTGGTTTGGAACTCCCCCTCAACGTGAATTTTGATAATTGTATTTTAAGCACAAAGCTCGGATCTATATTAGGAACGTGCCATTTGAGCCAACCACTACTGATTCCTGATTCTAGTTCTAAGTTAGACGAGATGTGATGACTATATCAACGTAATCAACCTCATGTATCAACCTCGGAAAACAACGCAGTTTACTTCAGCAAGTTAATATCATTATTGAAGCCACGCATAAAATGCTACCACTTCATTATTTTTGTTTTACTGTATACTATTCTGCCCAAGTTGTACAGTAATGTTTCCATTTCGAGTGGGTACAGTCCAGCGTACCAAGTATTCCTGAATAAGCCCACTACTCTGCGATTCAAAATCGCCTTTGAAAATTCTTAAAACGCAGATATATTTACCCAACTATACTCTGCAATATTACCACAGATGACGCACATTTGGGCTAAAAATTTATGTAAAAATCTGTCTAAACATCTATTATCTGGGGTATAGCAGGATTCTCACATAGATTAAGGCGCAAATTTTCTCTCATGCGAATATATTTTACTGTAGTGTCCGAAGGACGTATGTCAGATGGCTTTCACATAATTTAGTAAAACCCAGATTTCTCTGGCTTTTTATTATAGTATTGTCTCCTCTTCAAAGGCTTCGAAATACAAAAAACGAAAGTCTTCGAAACCAATCGTTCGTGAAAACTGGTTCCGCAAAACAATCGTTGAATGGTCGAAAAGCTTCATTCACCGCAAGTCTGTTCGTAATATCTAGGATGAGATCTTCTTCATTGCACTCCTGATTCGGAACCGTCGTAGTATGTGCTTTAGACAATAACTGCCGGGCAATCATTAGTTCATAGAATTCTATGAATTCTCATAATTATTATTACATAGAAAATTTTAACATATTTGAACAAAAAATGTCTTATTGAATTCAATTATACAATGTTTATTGCTTCAATCGGCAAAATTAATGGTACGAACATTTTTTGCATTCAAACAATAATTAACTTTTAATCTCAATAAACATTTCCAGTTCGAATAATGTTGCAATCATTTCAATAATATAATTTTTGGAAAAGAGAACGATATTTGTTACTGAAATGATTTGATTGAATTCAATAAATAAATGTATTTTCTTTCTAGCTATATTTTTTCACTGAATTAAATCCATATAATTAATTTTAAAAAAAAATACTTTATTGCATGATTGCAAAAAAAATGTAACGTAACTATAATAACAACTACCGGTGTGAAAACAGATTATTATTTTGGCAACCTATTTACCAACGACCGGTGCGAAAACGGGTGTCTAAATATATTATTATCGTTTAGCGTAATCAAAATACACACGCATTTGCTTACGCACCGGTGCTGATAGTCTAAGCAAATGCGTGTGTATATTGATTACGCTAATTCTAATTTATTTATAATTAATTAATATCAACAGACACAGTGTGGTCCTAATGATAATTTCTTAATCTATTTAAAAAGTCAACATGTAATCTGCTACGTGGAATGTGAAGATCGAACTCGGATGACACTCTGTTGAAGGTCCGCTGCAAACCAATGATGGCACCGTTTACTCCATAGTTAGTCCGGCGAAGAGGTAATCGGAGGAATAAATTATTGCGAAGGGCGCGAGGGCGAACATTCATATTTATCGCACTGAGAAGCTCGGGGCAGTCAATTCGATCTTGTAAAATATCCGAAATCGTCATAGCACGGAATAGATCCCGTCGCACTTGCAATGTATCGAGTCCAATAAGCAAACCCCGGCTTTCATAACTTGGCAGCTGGTGAGGATTGCTCCAAGGCAATCGACGAAGGGCAAACCGAACAAATCTGCGCTGTACTGTCTCAATTCGATGGACACCGTTGAGATAATGAGGGTTCCACACAACTGAACAATATTCCAGAGTTGATCGAACGAGTGAGCAGTAGAGAGATTTCAAGCAGTAAATATCTGAAAAGTGCTTAGATATTCTCATTATGAACCCCAAACAGCGTGATGCCTTTGCGACAATATAGCTGATATGCTGTTTAAACGTCAGTTGTTCATCGAGAAAAACTCCGAGATCTTTGACGCAATTCGCTCTGTCAATTGTGGATTCAGCTAGACAGTAATTGAATCGAATTGGCATTTTTTTCCTCGAGAACGTAATGACCGTACATTTCTTGGGGTTTAGGGTCATTCGGTTGATCTCGCACCATTCCGCAAAGGTTTCCAGTTGGCGTTGAAGGAAAGCTGCATCATCAGTATTCCGTATTCTATGGTATAACTTGAGGTCGTCGGCGAAAGACAACCGTGGTCCTTCTAAACAAAAGTTAACGTCGTTGAAATACAGAAGAAAAATCAATGGACCGAGATGGCTGCCTTGCGGAATACCAGATGAAGCAAAGAACTCTTCGGATACACAATCACCTATCTTGACTGCTAGACGACGATCACTGAGATACGATTGCATCCAACGGAGAATATTAGTACCAAAGCCAAGTCTATCCAATTTTGCCACAGCAATAGCGTGATTTATCTTGTCAAAAGCAGCTGAAAGATCCGTGTAGATAACATCAGTTTGAAGGCCGTCCGACATAGCATCTGTAACATATGTTGTGAACGACAGAAGATTCGTAGATGTTGAACGTTTCGGCATAAATCCATGCTGAGTCTCGGAGATATACTGTTTGCAGTGGCTGGAGATGGGTTCCAACACAGCCATTTCAAACAGCTTAGGAACTGCGCTTAGCGTTGTAATACCACGGTAATTGTCAACTACCTTTTTATCACCTTTTTTGTGAACTGGAAACATGAAGGAGGATTTCCAGAGTTCGGGAAATACTCCGGTTGATAGCGACAATTGAAACAGATGACAAAGAGGTTCAATTAGACCGGCAGAGCATTTTTTTAGAATAATAGTTGGTATACCATCTGGGCCTGCCGAGGTTGAAGCCTTCATTTTGCTAATCGCCAGTTGTACCATATTATAGTCGATATTGATAGAGTTCAAAGACTGGTATGATTGAGGTACATTGAGAGCCGCGCGTGAAGCCTGGGTAGGTGTCAGTTTCTCGTTGGAGAAAACACTCGCGAACTTTTCAGAGAATAGTTGGCAGATCTCCTGTAAACTAGAGCTCATACGTCCTCCATAGCTCATCGTTGAAGGCAACCCGGATTCCTTTCTTTGCTCGTTTACATGCTTCCAGAATGTTTTAGGTTCGGACTTCAACTTACGTTGCACGTTTCGCAAGTAATCGGCATGGCAACGCTTCGATGTCTTTTTATAGACTTGGTTAACATGAACGTAGTGTTGTCGCAGCACGTAGCCCCCAAACTTGGAGTACTTCTTCAGAGCGGCTCTTTTAGTCGCTTTTAACCGTCTCAGCTCGGCAGTGTACCACGCTGGGTGCTTAGATTGAAGGCCACTTCTTTTGGGTACATAGCGATCGAGAGCATAGCTCATAACATTGGAGAAGGTCTGTACTGCAACGTTGACATCATCATTGTCGAGAATTTCAGTCCAGTGGATATTCGACAGGAAGTCAATAATGCTATTATAGTTGGCTTTTCTAAAATTATAGCTGACGGTGTCAGAAGCATTGCAGTCATGCTTCACTCGAATCGCTTCAAGCAATATATGCAGGGGAGGGTGATGTCTAACAGTCTTTACCAGGGGGAACGGTGCTGCGGTAACTTTTGGCGCGTAGTCAGATTTGCTCGAAAAACAGAGATCAAGGATTCTGTTGTTCTCGTTCACCACATTATTCGTTTGGCGCAGCAGATTTAGACTGTAGCAGTCAAGCAAACTGGTGATACCAGCATGAAAAGATGACAATTCGGGATCAGCGAACATAAATCCGTCAGAAGCAGAGCGCCATTTTAATCCGGAGAAATTGAAATCACCAACAATCAGGATCTCATCAACCGGGCTTGCTTGAGCGGAAATCCGTTCCAGTGACTCAGTATGTGAATCAATCAATGTCGAATCGCGAGTGCGGTCCGGTGGAAGATAAACCACGCAAAGAAAAAGTGCGTAGCCAGCCAGTTTGATTCGCACCCACACCTGCTCGACACAGACCCGCAAAGTATCGTCAATCAGTTGCGCTTTCAATCGACGATGGATAGCCACAAGTACCCCGCCGCCGGTAGCCTTGAGACTGTTACGTGAGCTGCGATCAGTTCGGAAAACATCGTAGTTGGCACCAAATGCTTGCACTGACAGAGTGCTATCGCTAAGCCACGTCTCTGTGAGGGCGATTATGTCGAAGCATTCATCCGAACTTGCTACCAAATAATCTTCGATTACTGAATTCATACCACCGGCATTCTGGTAATATATTTGTAGGTTTGAATGCCGCGATTGATTGCCGTTGGTATCGATTTGGAAGACCCCTTCACCACTCCTGCACACAGGACCGGGACGACTGGTGAACGCTGGCTGCAATGGCTCGACTGTGGCAGGGGGATCTAGGGCTTCCATAGTGCTAGCAGCAGTGCGTCCCAGGGTGCGATGAGTCATACCAGCATAGCATAGAGTGCTTAGTCCTTCTGTGATCGTTGTAGAGCCGAATGTGCTATGAAGAGACGTGCTCGTTACGATGGGATCCAAATTTTGTTTTTGACATTGAAGATTCACAGCGGCGGTAGAGTTGTGTTCATCAGCAGACTGTAAGTGAAATTTACATTGAGGGCGTGCAGCATCTTGTATTGCTTCGGAAGGACATATACCCTTCTTGGCTTTACCTGACACAGAAGAAGTCGCCGATTCGCCAGGTAAACCTAAATCGCTCGCCGGGATACAAGAAGTTGGACAGATGAGTTTATCCGGAACAGCTTGGCGCTACTGTTCACCACCAGATGGATTCTTCTCCGCCGTAATCCTGATGATAGGTCGTTGGATTTTAGAATTGGTCACAAATTCACGAAAGTAGATGTTCTCCGGCCAAGAGTCTTTGGACAGAGCCTTATCCCTGTATGATTTGCTAACGCCAACTTTGAAAGTAATGAAGCTCAAAGTTGAGAGATCCTTGTCCTTAGGAACTAGACGAACTATTCTCGGTTGCAGATTCTCCCCCAGACAATCTTTCACAAGGGTAGAAACTTCATCATCCGTCGTGCTGGGATCGAATGCTGACAAGTAAACCCATAACAGCTCCTCAGGTGGTGAAATTGTTTTTATTGTTTCAAACGCAGCTTTGGATCCACGAATATTTGGAATTTTTGTTTTGAGCGAATCATCTTCCCGTTTGCGCTTAGGCGTGTTTGAAACTGGATTATATTCAGCAATTCGATTCCAAGGCGTTATAGTTGGGGATAGCGGTTTTGAGTCAACTTTAACCGAGAGAGCTTTGACGACATCTTTCAAATCAGCTATGTCGTTCTTTATAGATTTCAGAGAATTGTTGTCAGGTACTATGTTGCAACAACGCGAAGCCATTCTACGAAAATTATCATTCGAGAATAAGTCAGCACAGCCGTCGCACATCCAGAATAGATTCCGTGGGTGGGTTCCCAGGACGTCACGAACATCATAATCCATCTTGACGCATATCATGTGGAACGAATTTCCGCAGTATCCACGACATGTGATTCGATCAGAATCATTAACCACTTTCGAGCAGTTCTTACAAGCCATGCTGTTGATGTAGAAATAACGCCTAGCGGGTATGCAATATGCGCAGGAAAACGCTAACGGGTAACGTGCGTCAATGGAAGCGAACTTGCACGCAACGTGCGACAACTCAACTACCCACCAGCAGATGTCGCTTTTGGCGAAAAAATTGAGCGTAACGTCTGTGCAGTGATAATGTCAAATGAAAACAAAAATCACAACCAAAAACAATCACTTTCACGAATCACACTGGTAGATATAATCGTGCTTGAAGTCACGAAATTTCAATGCACACGTACTACCGAATAAAACGATATACAGATAAAACGAGAATAAAAATAATCGCGAGTGTAAAACACTAAAAAATCAAAAAAAAAACTATCAGCTCTACTGACGACCGGAATATAGCAAACAGTGATGCGATATTTTATTTAGACACCCGTTTTCGCACCGGTCGTTGGTAAATAGGTTGCCAAAATAATAATCTGTTTCTACACCGGTAGTTGTTATTATAGTTACGTTACTTTTTTTTGCAATCATCCAATAAAATAATCGTTTTTTTAATGATATGGATACCATTTAAAAACCATTTCAGTAACAAACATCGTTCTCTTTTCTAAAAATATTTTATTGCAATGATTGTAAAATTATTCAAACTGGAAATGTTTATTGTGATTAAAAGTTAATTATTGTTTCAATGAAAAAAATGCTCATACCATTAATTCTGCCGTTTGAAGCAATAAACATTGTATTATTGAATTGAATAAGACATTTTTTTGTTCAAATACGCTAAAATTCTCTATGTAATAAAAATTCTAAGAAATGTTATGGGTTCGGAACGGACAACCAATTCTAATAACTAATGTTTACCCAGAAGTTATTGTCTGAAGCACATACTACGGCCGCTCTGAATCAGGAGTGTAATGAAAAGGATCTCATGCTAGATATTACAAACAAACTTGCGGAGAAGGAACCTTTACGACCATTCAACGATTGTTTTGTGGAAACAGTTTATACGAACGATCAGTTTCGAATACGCTTTCGTTTTTATGTATTTCGAAGCCTTTGAAGAGGAGCTAATACTATATAGAAAAGCCAGAGAAAGTTGGGTTTTACCAAATTATACGGAAGCCATCTGACGTACGTCCTTCAGACGCTGCAGTCAAATATATTCGGATGGGAGAAAAATTGCGCGTTAATGTATGTGAAAATACTGCCATACCCCAGGTAATAGACGTTTACACTAATTTTTACATAATTTTTGTAGCCTAAATGTCCATCAGCTGTGGTCATATTGTAGACAGCATAGCCGGGTAAACATATCTGGGTTTTAAGTATATTCAAAGGCAATTTTGAATCGAAGAATAGTGGGCTTATTCATGAATACTTGGTACGCTGGATTGTAACCATTCGAAATGAAAACATTACTGTACAACTTCGGCAGAACAGTATACAGTAAAACAAAAATAATTAAGTGATAGTATTTTATGTGTGGCTTCAATAATAATATTAACTTGCGTAAAATGCGTTGTTTTCCTAGGTTGATACACGGAGCACGTTGTTATAGTAATCATATCTCATCTAACTAACCTAGAACTAGAGTCAGGAATCAGTAGCGACTGGTTCAAATAGCACGTTCTCCATGTTGATCGGAGATTTGTGCTTAAAAGACAATTATCAAAATTCACGTTGAGAGGAAGTTCCAAACCAATATTCACCAAACACATGTAGTGCTCGTGAACAAAAGGAGTATCGTCAACTCTGTCGTGACTGCTGTGAATTGCGCTGAACCAACAATAGTTTCTCCGGAATTTCCCCTCAATGTGGATTTTGACCCATACCAAAAGTAATTTTACTTTTGCTATTAATAAATGACATCCAATTCAGATTGTATGTGTAAAACATATAACTATCATTTTTAAGCAAACAACAATTAGTGTCTGTAGTATTATAGAGTCCCGTACAGAGGAATGCGCAACGCTGCCTAAAATGATGGCATCTTCTTTGTTTCTGGCACCCATAATTTTTGCTGTAACTTTGAGTGACTTCAACCGAGTTACACAATTAATTAATATGGAGTGAATTGAAAACCCACTGTTTCGTGGCTTATAGCACTTTATTCTTGATACTATTCCATGTAATTTATTTTACATTGTTACAAAAAAGCATAATAAACTGAATACAGTGTCTTGTTTCGACGATTGAAATATTTCGCCATGATATTAACTAACTAATACATTTGTTGCATGTTCTCCGAAAGAAGAATATTTGTTTAATTGATTGATTTTATTGGAGCGGGTTTTAACCTTATAGGTCATTCACCCGTATTGTTTACTTTGCACGATAGGTAGCCATCTGATTGTTCGATAGGTAGATTTGGGTTCACTCTGTGCGAGCCTTTATAACATAAACAATGCCTTTGGCAACAAGTAGCCGCTAGCTGGCGCTACTATCGGCCAATAGGCTTCCAGTAATCGATATATGAACTTTGCGTGCACCTATGGGTAAAGTAAAGTTCAATCGAAAATTCTGGTTGGTTCTAATTCGTATTCGTAATTCGTATTCCGGCTGATTTCCCGAAAAAGCTTAACTGTGTAGTATTCTGGCGCCAATAACACAACTAATTCTAATTAAAATCGGTTGTATCGCTGGAGCTGAAATACTAACTACAACTACATCTACTTCAAGAAATAAACATTAAGTGCGTACCCTGGAGCAAATTGGTACACACGAATTTGTGGCAAGTTAATACAGATATATATTAACTGAATTCAACATTTTGTCGTCGATACGGTAATTCCAAAGATGGAATCAAATAATGAGTTATTGCTCAAAAATTATAAATTTGATTCCAATTTATCAGTATGGCAAATGACATAACACGGAATCTTGCTTTCAAACAACGGTCCTGCGGGGTAGTGCCAAATTCCTAGCGTCAGCGATAAGATTTTTTTTCATAATTCGAAGTAGCGTACTGTGTCTCCAACTTTTAACTCAAACAATTTGAAATTCTATTAGATCTTCGCCTGTCAAATGCGATGCGATGCGATGAGCTGAAGCGACAATAATGTAATGTAATGTTCAGATGTGCTCTTTTGAATATCATCGATGTATTTCCCAAATCAGTCTTCGAATTGTTATATTTGTTTGTCTGTGCTTAGAACGAGCCAAAGCATCATCAGGTGTTTGCCATGGCCTGACACGGGTCTTAATCATAGGTAGGTTAAACAGTGGAACGTTCGAAAAAATTTGAACGTGACGTTCGCTGCTTACCAAATTGGTCATCAAATCCACATCCATGTATCCACAGTTTGCATAAAATTGTCGGAGTAAGTCAAAAACTATTGCAACGAATTAACAAAAGTGGCTATCCTAGAATTATAGGACATTTCCACATTGTTCGACGCGGAATACTTCTAGTAAATTTATAATAAACGTCTTGAAAAAAGCAATTTCATTGTCCAACAATAAATTATAAAGTTAATTAACATTTCGTGTTACTGTTTCTAAGAACAATATTAGAAATGTTAAAATGTATTAAAAATATAATTTTTATAAGTTAAGTACAACCACCCAACCCCGTCTACTCCCGCCCTCCCCTTATTTACAGACGAAGTGAATTGAATTCCAAGTGCATTGACGTTCATGCATTTCACTATACTGCCTATGATCGCAAATCAGTCCCATGAAGATAGGAAATCCCATAGAAAACGGGGCAAATAAGCGATCTTGGGTAGTATACAGTCGTGATTCGCTGGTTGGGCCACAGCCAAGACGGATACAGGTGTGCACATTTTTTTCTGTGTGTGAGTGCGGTTGTCATTTTTCTTTGATGAAGCCGAAAAAACAAGAGGATATGAAGAAGAAAAGCGCAAACAGTTGACGTAGCGGGCCCTTCTGTTGCCATAAGTTTTGTTTCGGTTCGGTCATAGTTAATTTAATCGGTTTTTTTCGAGGTAAGAAGTGTCCATAAGTGTTCTAATCGATAGATCCGAAGTAATGCTCGGCCTTTTCTCACTTTTCATCGTGCGCCAAAGAATCAGGATGCTCGTTCGGATGTTGATGTTTACTTCAAGGGCCCCGGCCGCCATGCTTAATTTTGCAAGTATAATACTAATACACTCAAAAGTGTCAAATGTTCCCACCTTTCTCCCATCTTGGGTCACAGCCTTGTCCAACTAACGAATTTGATTCGCTAGTTGGACCGACTGACAAATGTCAAAAACTCTCCAAAGGAGATGTTGGCAGTGTACATGCATCTGTTCTTATCTCTAAATATTGTCAGATTGATTGTCAAAGTAAATTTGGCACGAGATTTTGACGTTCAGATGCTTTTTAGTTGGACAATGGTCCAAATAGCGGAGGTCCAACCAAAAAGCGGTCCAGTTAAAAAGTGTCCAACCAGCGAATCACGACTGTACACCACAACACAATATTATCCCTCGAAAATATGATGAACCACCGGATGAAATGAGATGGTGATGATGTAACAGGTGTGATCTGTGTCCTGCCATGCGTACCTATTAGCAATTAAATCCAGCGTTTTTGAACTAAGCGCTGCAGAGTATGTGATAAACCATTATCGTTGTGATCTTCTTTTTACTACTGGTCCTGAATTAAAAACTTTGCGCGAGAAAAATACACGCATTTTCTTTCTTCTCGAATCTTAGTTTCCACAGTCCCTACAATCATCACCATTTGTTCGCAGCGATTTTCGATTTTCGTTGGACACTATCATTAGCTTTCGTATTGGCCTCCACATATAAAAATTTTCGGGCTTTTACAAGCTTCAAAGCCAATGAAATTCCGCTTCTTGCTAGCATCCCATCAATCGGATCCTGGGACACATCATGCCCAGCTTGACATAATGCTACATCTTCCAGTTCAATCCAAGCTGCTTAGATGCACTAATTTTTACTTCCACGCAGAAAACATACATCATAATCAAAACTGTGGGTAATTGAATACAAACAAATACTGTTCATTGTATCAAACGACAAAATAATTGGTGTGAATCGAGGTTTGAAAGTATATTTTCATTAAAGTTACAATAAACTTTTAATTTCAATAATTGTTTTAATTTTTGTAAACTTTAAAAAATTGTTATTGAATTCAATCAAATAATTTATTGTCTCACAACCGATAGTTTTATTTATTGAGCTCAATCCATAATTTTATTTAAAATAAAAATCTCACGAGTCGAATCAAAATTCACGCAGAACACTTCTGCATAACATTTATCGCGAGATCCTATTTTTTACATTTTCCTTTGTTTCGCCTCCTTTCTGCGAATAGCAACGTTGGCGTCGGTTGGAAGAAGTTACCAAATATAGACACTCGCTGTAAACCGAAACGATAAGTTTCCATTTCTCAACCTGTTTACCAACCGCCGGTGCGGTGTCGTGTTATGATGACGGTTAGTAAATTGCTTATACCCACGCCCGGTGCTGATAGTCTTACATCGGATCATCCCCAGCGGTAGCAGTGATCAAATGCAGCACTCATCGCAGCGAATTGTTATCATGCACGATTGCTACTGCTGTTCTTTACGGCCTGACGTTTGACGGGAGAATGAAGTCGCTCGAGGAATGATATTCTTTAAATAGTCGATGATGACGTCATTCATAGAAGCGTAGTGTGCTGGGTGCTCAAATCTATCGTACGAGACGCTATAGGCACGATGTTATTTGTCTGGCAAAAGAGCAACAACTGATTCAAACCGGCACACGGCACATTTATTTATAACTTTTCGTGTTCGTTTGAATTACTAAGCTGCTCCCTATTGACGGCTCTGCCGGGGATAGATTGACTGATGTATGGGAGTTTTCACGTTTTCGAGATCTGTTCATTTTTCGCTTGTTTTTCAATAGTGTGCTATTGAAATACAAAAACACAATAGCAATAAAACATAATTTCAGTTAATTCCGAATTGTTTGGTGATAACCAGACGGAAATCCGTTCATAAATAACAAAGTTATTAGCGTTCAAAATAGTGACGCAAAAACGTGACATCGTTTGATTGTAGATTTTAGAATGACACCCTGCCAAGATAGTTCTGTAAGACATTTTCAATGCCAAAACACGATTTGCGATGAGAGCTACCATTCAAAAACCACTTAATCGATTTCTTTCAAACTTTGCATACATATTATATGTAAACCTAACCCTTACGTCGAGTTTTTAAGATAATTTTTCAATTAGGGGTTTTTTTACTCGCTTGAAATAAAATTTGCTATTGTTCACAAAATGTCTTAAAATTTGTCTTCTATAGACCTCATTAAAATAAACCACAAGAATGTTCCATTTCTCCT
This sequence comes from Topomyia yanbarensis, assembly GCF_030247195.1. NCBI lineage: Eukaryota > Metazoa > Arthropoda > Insecta > Diptera > Culicidae > Topomyia > Topomyia yanbarensis. The sequence continues at coordinate 96,237,505 of NC_080670.1, read as the reverse complement.
ACTCTGCGTTCACAACTCCTCAACAAACAAAAAAATGTCGATGCCATGTATTTCACGCAATCTGCCACATCTCAAGCAAGATAATGATTATTTTAAATTATTTCTGCCTTGGGGTCTATAAAGGTGTCCTTTGCGAATACCAGTTCAAATATTGAAAATCGAACAATGTTTATGTTGGTTATGCCCCGTAAACAAAACTATGTTCACAATTCCCCACCGTCCCCTACAGAAGATTAAAATTACCTACCGGTAGATGCATCCTAATGTTCCGGACGTAATGACTCTTCACCATGTCATTAACACAATCTCTTGAAATTAATCATTTATTTTTATTTTTTCCAGGCTATAATTTTCACGGCATATTGAATGGAAATGATTGGTTTATTTCTCCACACAAAAATGTGCTACACGCATTTTCGAATAACGCATTTGGTTTTTGGTGTAATAATATTGGCGACAATCATATTCTATTCGACACTCAACTCTAGGCAATTTGATATTGAAACTAAACGATATCACGAGTCGCGACATAATGACACGGAAAAATTTTTAGTACCACTACTCGCAAACGTTACACACAGTAGGAAAAACGTACAGAGCAAAATAATTAGACGGAAGAATTGCGGTTTTTTCACATATCTAGCAAATGGATGTGGTTTACCTAACAATATCAGTAATGTTTTTCAAAGGTTGGGAGAAGCCAGTTTATTGACGAATGAATCAACAATCAAGATTGAAGCCAATAGTAATTATATACAAAAGATAATGAAGTTATCCGAATCCCAAGAGAATCTTTCCAAAAAGCGAAAAAAAATACCGCGTAATCATTCCACACCCAATGAAACTGATATTCCCAAAATCGTTGAAAGTACAGTGGAGAGAGTAGTAAAGACTAAAGATATTTATGAAAAAGGACATGTGAATGACATCGGCACCATTACGAATATATGTCCAGATAAGGGGTCTGATGTTAATTTGTTGATTCTGGTTACTTCAGCGCCTACCCATAGAGAACAGCGTTTATCTATCAGACAATCCTGGGGGCACTATGGTATACGCCGAGATATATCCATTGGATTTGTGTTAGGCCGCACGCAAGATCAACGTATTGCAGATCAGTTATCGGCAGAGAACTACATGTATAGCGATTTGATAAGAGGCAATTTCGTAGACAGCTATAGCAACCTTACGTTGAAGTCAATTTCTCTATTGGAGTGGACGAGTATAAACTGTCCGAATGCAACATACCTATTGAAAACAGATGATGACATGTTCATAAACGTACCAAAGTTATTGCAGTTTATAGAAACTCACCTAACCTATAGGCGCTCTATTTTCGGACGTTTGGCAAAAAAATGGAAACCAATCCGAAATAAAAAGTCTAAATACTACGTCAGTCCAGAACAGTATTTTCCGCCTGTATTTCCTCCATTCACAACTGGTAAGTAAAAATTATGCACTAATTTTTAGCTCATCAGTCACATTACATTTACATCTGTCTTTTATATATATATATATATATATATATATATATATATATATATATATATATATATATATATATATATATATATATATATATATATATATATATATATATATATATATATATATATATATATATATATATATATATATATATATATATATATATATATATATATATATATATATATATATATATATATATATATATATATATATATATATATATGTATATATATATATATATATATATATATATATATATATATATATATATATATATATATATATTTATATATATATATATATATATATATATATATATATATATATATATATATATATATATATATATATATATATATATATATATATATATATATATATATATATATATATATATATATATATATATATATATATATATATATATATATATATACATATATATTACACCTATTTCCGCTAAAATTGATACACAGTAGGCATTTGTTATGGAGCGTGGTTGTGTGCTATTGGTTGGGGATAATCCGTCCGCCAGATGGCGCTTCGGAACAAATTGTGTTTTACTCCTATTTCGTTGAAAGTTGCAGCAATGCGCGACGGGTTTACACTAGTTACTTATAAAAGAATCCGTTCCACTCAAGATTTCTTCCGTGTGTGTAATATTTTAATATTCAAAAACACCCTGTTCAGAAACCCACTCAGGGAACTAGTTTAGCAGTTTATCAGAACTCAGTCCAAACCCCACCATACCTTAGTAAGACTCCCCAACTCGCAGTACGTCCTAGAGGCGGGGAGAGGGTGGGTTGTGTTGCGTTGAGCCATTGAACTCTTGTAAGCCGGACATTGATATTTAAGACGAAACTATTAGTTATAGCACTTCGATGTCATCGAAAAGGTCTCTTTATTTTTAAAGCACTTTAATGTGCAAATTTAATTTGAAGGAGTATGTACTTAGTTGGGAAAAATACATTATAGTGTATCATTTCAAAAACACGCTGTAATTTTACTTTGCAAAAATATCAACCAACGACTCGGTGACGAAACTTTTTGTAGAACGTCTCTAGAAAAAAACATGATTTGCGGTGTTACCTGCCATTCAAAAACTACTTAACCAATTTCTTTCAAACTTTGCATACACATTCTATGTTAAAAAATTTTAACCTCTACGTTGAGTCTTTGGGATAATTTTTCGTTTAAGGGGTTGTTTGGCAGGTAACACCGCAAATCATGTTTTTTCAGAGACATTCTACAAAAAGCTTGATTCATACCGATGACATCCTGGTTAATGAAAATGATCGAGCGGTTGACTGCGGAAGGTATTTTTTTTTTCCATACGTTTATTTGACACGGCATTTGCAAAAGCTTTTTACGGCAGTTTCTTTTTTTTACATAGCACGTTACAAAAATCCTTAAGACTAATTTTAACTATACTAGTACTTTGTCTAAAACTAACACTGAAATCACTTTATTGTTTGCTTTTTTCCTTACATTGTTGTATTTCATAATGATCTAGTATTTTCGGGTGTATTTATTTACTTTTTTTCTGTTATTGTCTAAATTTAAAAACTAAATATTCTAGGACAATTTAATTGGTGAATGATTAGCCTTGGATGAGAGTATGAGGAGATGAATTTAATTAAATTTTGACAGACGCTGTTTTTAGAAAATGATAGATAAGTTCCATGTATAGAGGATCGCGATACGCCAGGATGTCTCTAACAGGAACATGGATTGGTCTTCCTCGGACTTGTAAAGAATCTACTAATTGTGATCTGGCTTCACGATATTCAGTGCAGGACCAAACAACATGCTCAATGTCATGGTAACCTTCTCCACAAGCACAATGATTACCCTCAGCGAGCCCAATACGACGGAGATGCGCATCTAAAGTATAATGATTGGACATGAGCCTAGACATGCGGAAGGTATTGGTACAATTTTGAAAGCATCATAGATCGCGATGCTAATGACCACCATTTTTAAAGTGACATGCAAGCAATCCTCATTTAGTTTCCAGTTGATAAAGTTTCCTCTACTAGATTATCTACGCCGAAAAGAATATCTTTGAGGAAACCAAACATCCTTTTGCGTCTTCTATCCCTATTTAGAGATTTTATTCTCTGGATTGTTGTCAGCGATTGTTGCTCAATAGTTGTTTTCATTTCAGGAAGTGTGGCGTCTCAAACAGTATCTTGCATTTTGGATATAGCGTTCGTAACGTTGTCGTGTATATGGTTGATATTCGACACATCTTCTATAGGACAAACGGATGTGTTGACGTTAGTGGTCCATACACCCCGTTTCACTAGATATCATCCGATGTTATCAAACAGTATTCCGGTGTTGTGTACGGGAGTTATAGTTGTCGAGCTTGTTGGTCGTATCGTTGACGATACTACCGCGGTGGTTAGGAATTTTGCAAAGATATGCAGTTTAGCTGTTTTTTGGTCTAGCCTTAGGTATGCGACTCGCTAGCTCTTTCACTTTGTCGACGCCCATTTCTTGAAATTGCGTATTTTTTCACTTTTTTCCTTAGAAAATCTATTACAAAAGCAACTAAAATAATTTGAAATTGCATATATAAAATTTTTATTGATGCGAGAAATAAATCACAAAATTAAAATTTCGTGCTGGGTCTATCATTCCTAGTCAGGTGGTGGCATAGCAATGTTGATGTACAGACGTTGACAGTAGTCAACATATGGTGGATGCACAGTAGTCAACATATGGTGGCCGCTTCTAGGCCCATGCTCTTTCATCGGGACTGGTGGTATCCAACGGGGAAAAACGATCTGAAATGGTGAGTGAAGCTAAGCAATCATGTGAAAAAAATCCCCCCAGAGGCGAGACTCGAACTCGCAACCTTGGAGACTCCCGCCCAATGCACTAACTCTTATGCTATCCCTGGGTATGGCGACATTCCAGAAAGAACATATGATTATCCCACTGGCGACGGTGATCGTACCCTGCCTGCAAAGCGAGAATCACACACAACGGCAGCTGATCACCCCAACACATTTGATCTATTTAATTTCCCCACTAGATACCAAGGCCCGGGTTTTTATTATCGTCTGATGTCTAATTTTTAGTTCATTACCCATCGTACTTCGGTGGGTGACAGAGCTAATGAAGACTGTCGATTTCTGGTCCCTTGCCCAGTGAACAGAGGTATGACGGGAGCGAACCCGCCCGTTCGAATTAAAATAATAATTTAATTTTTTTGTCTTTTGGCTTAAGTGCCAATACCTTATTTAGGACTGGTGGTATCCAACGGGGAAAAACGATCGGAAATGGTGAGTGAAGCTAAGCAATCATGTGAAAAAAATTCCCCCCAGAGGCGAGACTCGAATTCGCAACCTTTGAGACTCCGGCCCAATGCACTAACCCTTATGCTATCCCTGGGTATGGCGACATCCCAGAAAGAACATATGATTATCCCACTGGCGACGGTGATCGTACCCTGCCTGCAAAGCGAGAATCACACACAACGGCAGCTGATCACCCCAACACATTTGATCTATTTAATTTCCCCGCTAGATACCAAGGCCCGGGTTTTTATTATAGTCTAATGTCTAATTTTTGTTCATTACCCATCGTACTTCGGTGGGTGACAGAGCTAATGAAGACTGTCGATTTCTGGTCCCTTGCCCAGTGAACAGAGGTATGACGGGAGCGAACTCGCCCGTTCGAATTAAACTAATAATTCAATTTTTTGTCTTTTGGCTTAAGTGCCAATACCTTATAACTAATAATTCAATTTTTTGTCTTTTGGCTTAAGTGCCAATACCTTATTGTTGGGGTAATCAGCTGCCGTTGTGTGTGATTCTCGCTTTGCAGGCAGGGTACGATCACCGTCGCCAGTGGGATAATCATATGTTCTTTCTGGGATGTTGCCATACCCAGGGATAGGGTTAGGGTTAGTGCATTGGGCCGGAATCTCAAAGGTTGCGAGTTCGAGTCTCGCCTCTGGGGGGAATTTTTTTCACATGATTGCTTAGCTTCACTCACCATTTCCGATCGTTTTTCCCCGTTGGATACCACCAGTTCTAAATAAGGTATTGGCACTTAAGCCAAAAGACAAAAAATTGAACTATTAGTTTAATTCGAACGGGCGGGTTCGCTCCTGTCATACCTCTGTTCACTGGGCAAGGGACCAGAAATCGACAGTCTTCATTAGCTCTGTCACCCACCGAAGTACGATGGGTAATGAACTAAAAATTAGACATCAGACGATAATAAAAACCCGGGCCTTGGTATCTAGCGGGGAAATTAAATAGATCAGATGTGTTGGGGTGATCAGCTGCCGTTGTGTGTGATTCTCGCTTTGCAGGCAGGGTACAATCACCGTCGCCAGTGGGATAATCATATGTTCTTTCTGGGATGTCGCCATACCCAGGGATAGCATAAGGGCTAGTGCATTGGGCCGGAGTCTCAAAGGTTGCGAGTTCGAGTCTCGCCTCTGGGGGGATTTTTTTTCAAATGATTGCTTCTTCACTCACCATTTCCGATCGTTTTTCCCCGTTGGATACCACCAGTCCTAAATAAGGTATTGGCACTTAAGCCAAAAGACAAAAAAATGAATTATTAGCTTGCATCGGTTTTTTTTAATGTTAACAAATGGAGATGTTTATTGTTCCCTCCCCTAGGTTGACGGGTTTGACAGTATTGTAAACATTATCAAGCATATTTGTGTATCAGTTTTAAAGAACCTCTGACAGACAACTGCTTTAAGATGCTTATTGCATTACGCCTCGATAGTGGAATCAGAATATATTGGCTTAAATGGCACGTTCCCCGTATGTAGCCGGGGATTTGTGCCTTGCCGTGTGTTTTCATCATTTCCTGAGCGGAAAGGAAGGAGAAGGAGATGTAGAACTGGAAGGATGGGAAAAATAACAGCACAAAAACAAAAACAAACAGCAGGGGCGTCATTTTTATATTTTGATTATAGAGGTTTTAACCTTAAGGTCATTCGCCTCTTCCGGTTAGAGAAATCTCTTATGAAAAATCTCTAACACTATGTGCGGGGTTGGGAATCAGAATATATTGGCTCAAATGGCACGTTCCCCGTACATAGTCGGGGATTTGTGCGGGGTTGGGACCAAGGTGAGCTGCGTACTAGGCAATCGATTTACCAACTGCGCTAAGCCCACTCCTTATCAAAGAACTGCTTGGGTTAACTGATGATTTAACTTGTCGACACCACTGTTCGACAGCTCTTAATGCTTGTTGCATTAAGTCAAAAATTGTCGCAATGCAAAATTCAGTAATTAGTATTTGATAATCATCAGCAAACTCGTAGGCTGAAAACCCAAGCTCATTGAGTTTCTTCAAAAAGCCATCGGCAACCAAGTTCCATAACAAAGGTGACAGAACCCCAACCTGAGGACAACCGCAATACTCAACTTCCGTATCTCAGCATGTCGCAGTGACGAGCAAAGAATGCGTTTACTAAGCGTTGCGTTTATCCAACCCCGAGATACATGCAGATATCCCATGACCGCGCGTCCTTCTAGAATAGGCTGACGAATGTTCGGCCATCTATGGAAGCTGTCCTTCAATGTCAGCTTCTTTCTTCAAACAGCTAGACAAGCTGTGTGGTATCGTAGTGGTTGCTGTAACCCGCTAAGAATTACACTACGGACTACCTGTTCCGGTGGTAACACCCACCAAACAGGGAACCCCAATTCCATAGTGTCATGCCCCCGTGCTATGGGTAAAATGATTGAGGGGGTTTAAAAAAATTCTCAATGGCGAATGGAGCCTGAGGAGAGCTGGACGAACTCCCCAGTATGCTGCATTACGCAGCAGAAAGTTCACTCTACGCACCGAAGTTTTTTCGCCGATGATCCGCTTAATTTTGCCGATTTTTTGTTGGCTGAGGGTTTTCTGAGACTCTCGGATGATGGTAGCTCGGTGAAGTTTTGCTGAGTCTCGATTATCAAATTTCGACGTGTATGCCGAACTGCCTAGAGGCCGTGTCTTCAAAATGAAAACAAATCTGCAGATCTAAGACATTTCTTATATGCACTACGAGCTGACCTGAAAGCCTGGGAATCATCACGCGACGCCGGTTCCAAGCACTTCTCATATCCTTCTTCGTTCTTTCAAGCTCAGCCCTCCACCACGGGCTCCCTAGTCGTTTTAACAGCTCGAAGTGGACAAGCTTCTTCGAGGATGCTACTATGAATGAGTTTGTCGTATCCACGACGTCATCTAAGTCGTCTAGTTGACTAATTGTTGAAAAATATGCATGAAATTCAATCGTCAAGTTTCCAGGATTTTTAGGATTACGATATGTTACTACATTGAAGGTGACATCAAAATGATCGACAATATATATATATATATATATATATATATATATATATATATATATATATATATATATATATATATATATATATATATATATATATATATATATATATATATATATATATATATATATATATATTATATATTATATATATATATATATATATATATATATATATATATATATATATATATATATATATATATATTATATATATATATATATATATATATATATATATATATAGTATATTATAATATATTATATATATATATATATATATATATATATATATATATATATATATATATATATATATACTATTATATATATATATATATATATATTATATATATATATATATATTATATATATATAATATATATATATATATAATATATATATATATATTATATATATATATATATATATATATATCACTTTTATCGCATTCCGCGTCCTGTTGAAGTCAAAGGCCGTCGCCACACTGTTAAAAATTCGTTGGAGTCCGGTAACAGCGCTCTGGCAACCATAGTTGGTTCTCCTGAACGGAAACTCGCAGAAGGGAGTTATTGCGTAGAGCTCGAACGCGGGCTTGAAGATCCAGATGTCCGAGGATTGTAGGGCAATCTACTCTGGCAGAGAGTAAGTCCGAGACGAACAGGGCTCGAGAGCAGTCCCTCCGAATGCTGGAGTTTATCGAGGTGTATTAGCTGGCAACGGTTTTCATAGCTCGGCAGCTAAAATCTGTTTCGCCATGGGAGATGACGAAGGGCGAAGCGTATGAACCTGCGTTTGGACAGCCTCGATTCTGTCAATCCCGTTCTGGTAGTACGGGATTCCAAACAGCTGAACAATATTCTAACGTTGAGCGGACCAACGCGCAGTAAAGCGATTTAAGACAATATACGTCCCTGAAGTTTTTCGCTATTCGGAAGATGAACCCAAGCTGTCGCGATACCTTATCCACGATGTATGACGTATGTGGTTTGAATTGTTAATGCCGAATCCATGATGACTCCGAGATCTTTGATGTGAGAGTGTCTTGGAATGCTCGAGCCGAAGAAATGGTAGTTAAACTGAGTCGGTTGGCGTTTCCGCGTGACGTAACTATTGAGCATTTGCTCGGGTTTAAAACCATTCTGTTTAGATCACACCACGTACTAAAGCTGTTCAGTTCTCTCTGAAGAAGATCGGCATCGGTTTTATCCCGTATTTGTTGAAAATTTTCATGTCGTCAGCGAAAGAAAGGCGGGGTCCTTGTAATATGAAATTGACGTCATTAAAGTAGAGGAGGAATATTACTGGACCGAGATGGCTTCCTTGTGGTATGCCGGATGTAGCGAAGAATGGTGCAGATAGACAGTCCTTATGCTGATTTGGAGTTGCCTCCATCGAGGTAGGAACGAAACCAGCGCAGAAGTAGTCCATGAATGCCGAGTTTGTCCAGCTTCGCTATTGCAATATCATGGTTGATTTTGTCGAAGGCCGCAGATAGATCCATATAAATAGCATCGGTTTGCAATCCGGTCAGCGAATCCATCCATTACATATGTTGTGAACGAGAGCAGGTTTGTCGTTGTCGATCGTTTTGGCATGAAACCGTGTTGGTCATCTGCAATGTAGTGTTTGCAGTGAAAGAAAATAGGATCTAACACAACCAACTCGAACAGTTTTGATACAGCACTTAAGCACGAGATTCCCCGATAATTGTCAATGTTCGATTTGTTTCCTTTTTTTATGAACTGGAAACATGTGCGCTGCTTTCCAGCAGGTAGGGAATGTACCAGTAGTGAGTGATAGCTCGAAGACTCGCTGAAGTGGTTCAAGAAGCCCGCTGATGCACTTTTTGACAAAAATCGAGGGGAACACCATCTGGACCCGGGGAACAAGATGCTTTCAGTTTGGCATTTGCTGCAAGAATGGCAGCAATATCGACACAAATTCGGTTGATGGTTCGTCCTAGAGAAGGAGTTAAATTAGCGGCGGCAGCGACTTGTTGTGGTGGCAGGCGCTCGTTGGAAAAACGTTTGAAAATTTGTCGGAGAACAGTTGGCAAATTTCCTTAGTGTCAGTGCCTAAAACTCCATTAAAACGACATACAAGATGGCAAACCGGATTCTTTTCGCTGCTCGTTAACATACTTCCAGAACGACTTGGGCTTGGATTCAGTTGACGCTCGACGTTGCGCTGGTGTCTAAAAAAGGCGCGTCTGCTTTGTTGTTTGTATTCGTGGTTGAGTTGAAAGTAGTGATTTCGTAATGCAAGTGTCTTATGCTTCGAGAATTTTTTAAATGCAGTTCGTTTGGCAGATTTTAAACGTCTAAGGACGGTTGATTGCCAGGGAGGGTGTTCATCGGTACTAATTGTTCAGTTTTGGTACATGACGGTCGATAAGGTAGTTAAGAATACTAGAAAACGTCATCGCTGCTTCGTTCGCGTCGTCATTGTTAATATTTTCGTCCCAGTTTATAGCCAACAGCGTGCTAACGATGCTGTCGGTAGTCAGCGTTTTTAAAATCGTAGACGATAGAGCTTGAGACGTCTTCAAAATTAACTCCTAGGTTACCAGCGAATACAAGATGTAGTGGGGGATGATGACGCACCTGCTTGACTAAAGGAGTCGGTGCAGTGCAGCAGTACGGAGCGCAGTCCCGGGCACTTACAAAGCAGAGGTCCAATGTACGTCCATTCTCGTTGGTGACATTATTAATTTGCCGAAGAGTTGCGCTACTGTAGTTGTCCAAAATACAACTGGCATTGTTAATAAGCGCAGATTTTTCGATATCCAATCGTAGAAAACCATTACTTGCTTGCACCACGTCAAGCCAGGTAAGTTGAAGTCGCCCAGTATAACGATATCATCAGACGGGGCGGCGATCGAGGCGATAAAAGAAACGGAGGAAAGATGTACATCGATCAGGCTGGAATCACGAATTCTGTCAGGTGGAAAATACACAACACACAGGAACAGATTGTGATCGGCAAGTCTCACTGATATCCACACCTGCTCGGAGCTCGCCCACGCGTCATCGTTGATCACTCGGGTTTTTATACCACGCGAACGGCGATAAGAACACCACCGCCTGATGTCTTGTGGCTGTTGAGGGCATTGCGGTCACAGCGGTAGACAACGAATGTTGAACCAAAGACCTGGCGAGACAGAGTACGGTTGTCGAGCCACGTCTCGGTCATAGCGATAATGTCGTAACAGCAACCCGTGGTCGCGAGCAAATAGCTGTCCGTTGATGAATTTAAGCCACCGATATTCTGGTAGTAAACCTCGATGTTGTTGGAGGACGGATCAGGTACAGCAGAGAGCGAAGCCATGTTGCCATGTAGGAAGATCCTTTCGTCAATCCCACGAACAGTATCGGAACGGTCACGGTCGCCTGGTCGACTGTGGTGAGGGATTCGAAGCATCCCGAATCAACTGCGTCGTGCCCCAAAATACGACTATCGTCGTCGTCGAGAGAAATGGCTGGCATCTGATAACAAGATGTCGGAGCAAAAGGCAAAAAACTGGAAGCGAAGAATACATCAGCGCTTGAAGTGGTCGGAACAGATGTATACTTGCCATTTGCGGCAGGTTGGAAGACCCTTTCACCCATCCCACACACAGGACCAGGACGACTGATGATCGCTGGCTGCAAGTGCTCGACTGTGGCGGGGGGATCGAGGGCTTCCATTAGTGCCAACTGCGGTGCGTCCCAGTATGCGTTGGAACCCGATGGCGGAATGCGGAGAGCAGGAACGGGGTGGTAGCAGCTTGCGGTGAGAGTCGTACGATGAGCTAGAAGCGTGAATCGGCTCAACCGTTGTATCGTTACAATTTTTATAATACTTGCCGAGAAAGGCGGCTTGGAAGACCCTTTCCCCACCCACACATACAGGACCGGGACGACTGATGAACGCTGGCGGCAAGGGCTCGACTGTAGCGGGGGGGATCGAGGGCTTCTATAGTACCAACTGCGTTGCATCCCAGTATGCGATCGGCATCGATACTCCTTCACAAGGGCGGTGTGGCTTGGTATAGTGGCTTGGTATAGTGGCATGGCCAATCGTTGCGGAGTCCTCTGCAGGACCATTGATGGGCCGGGTTGCATTAGAGAGGTACATGCTTCTTCTGGAGGCGGTGGAAAATCAGTCGGCGGGCTCCAAATGTTCTGGGTACGGCTGTCTTCGAATTCCCTGAACAGTATGCCTTGCGTGTCAGGATTAAGAGCTGCATCACGGTACTTTGGGTGAACTCCAACTTTGAAGGATATGAAGTTCAAAGTACTGACGTCTATGCCTTTTTTAACAAGCGGAATAACCTGTATCTCCTCGTTACAATTTAGTCCTTCTTTTGACATTTTTTCGACAGTCTCTTTGCTAACGCTAGGATGAAAGCGGGAAAGATACATCCAGAGCAACGGCGCGGTAGGTGAAACCGCAACAATGTTGCTGTTATCGACTAACTTTCGACCACCAACAAGAATATTGCTCGGATCAGGGCCATCCTCGCGACGACGTTTCTGAGGTGGTCGAGAGGTACCGGAGTTTGGCCGGACTGGAGTAGCTGTTGAAACCTTTCTAGCCAGGCGCGAAATTTGCTGGTTATTTTTGGATAACTCGGCCTTTAGTTCAGCACAGACGTCATCCGTTTTCCCAACGATAGCAGCGTTAACACATCCAAGTGAAGAAACGGTGTCGCGAAAGCGAGCAAACTTCATCAACTTGACACATTCATTGCACATCCAAAATAAGTTTGGGTTTTTTGCAAGTTTTTTCAAAACGGCTTGTTAAGTTGTTTCCCACATTGCATATGTACCACATTTTTGCAAAAACCCATACATTCAATAAAGTCGTCATCCGATTTGACGGTTTTCGCGCAGTGATCGCATGCACTTGCCATAATGCGTGCCGATCTGAGAATGCGAACAATGAAATATAGATGGCGCTGCGTTCGGTGGAGAGTCTTGGTGGTTAAGTCACAGAAGTTCACTCAGTTACGTTCTTCGCTGATTTTTTCGCAACACAAAAGCAAACAGAAGACACTTTCACACTGCACAATAACAATGTTAAAAACAAAATACTGAGTCGATTAACACGACTGTCATATTTGGAGAAAAAAATTGTTCTAAGCATACCATCAAATCTCAACCGCTACAGAGTTATTGAACTTTTTGTGTTAAAATTTTATTTGTATTAAAATACCTCTAACTCAAAAAGTATACTTTGTATTTTAAATTTTTCAGTTCCATTCGAAAGGTGAGAACATTTCTTATTGAATAATGTTCTCATATCTTTCAGTTAATTAGTTTTAATTACCTTTTAGTTGTAAAATGGTTAAAATTTAGTGTTTTTGAGGAGGTTTTTGTTAATTTACGCAAAATAATGAATTACGATTATTGCAATATCTATTATCCAAAAGTTGGGTTTTAGGACAATTCATTATTTGTTCTTCATATTCTTATCTCTTCTCATTTCTTTGTAATTTCATTACTAAACTTTTCCTGTAATCGACTTGCAAGTGCTTAAAAGACTCTAATCTAAAAAATATGTTTTATATCGTTATTTCCAAGGTTTCATTGGAAAGCTGAGAAAATTTTCTATCGATGTATGTACAAATATCTCTTAGATAAAGATACTAAATGGCCTTTTACTAAGAAAATAGCTTACAATTAGCGTTTTTCGAGCAGTTTTGTAATTATTCTAATTATTAATCAACAAAATTTATCGTTAATTTTGTTCATTTGGTGCCCCTTAACATTCTCTATAACTTGTTACTTCGCACTTTATCCATATCTCTTTTCATTTCGCTGCTATTTAATAGTTAATACAGCACGACCTCACCAAAAATGTAGTCGGTTCGAAAAAATTATTTTTGCATATGAAACGATGTGATAAAAATGATTTTGCGTCGAAACAAAAAGAGATAATTGAGTAGAGTCAAAGAAAGAATTGTAGAACTTGCTGAGACACACTATTTCTATGATAATAATGGTGATGTTTATTATTTACTATTTTAAGAAAATTAACGAAAATGCTAATAATAACACTAATTTTAAACTAATTTACTTCTAAAAGAATGGTAAATTCACTTAACTGAAAGGTATTAATACATTTTTCAATGTAAAATTTTCCTGGCTTTCGAATTAAAAGAAAAAAAATACAACAAGTGCCATACTTTTTCAATTAGAGCTAGTATTAATGAGAATGAGACAAAAATATCCAAATTCAATAACCAAAACACATGAAAACAATAAAAGATAAATCTATCATGTCAAAGAACGAATTATGCAGCTCTTCAAGACTAACACTTTGAATTATTAAAATGATGATGTTAACTATTAAGATTTTCGAAAAATGAACGAAAAATCGATCAAAATTCTTAAATTTTAAATAAATTGCTTTGAAAAGGTTACTTAAATTCATTAACTGAAACATGTGAGGGCATCACTCAATGGGAAATTTTCTTACCTTCCAAATGAACCTAAAAAATTTAAAATACAAAGTATACTTTTTGCGTTAGAGCTATTTTAAAACAGGGATTTGTGTCGAACATTTCCAGTGCACTGAAAACGTTTGCTGCTGAAGCGACATATTGAAAAGTTGCGAGAGTGGTGTATACAGCTGCAGGCATAATACTCGGACCGGAATCAAAGGACGCTTTTGTCTTCTGGATAGCCGAACGAACCATTTCATCGTCGATGACGAATCCATCCATGCTGAAAATGTCAGAAGGGACGTCTCGAACAGCGTTGTAAATCACCTCAGGCGATGCCGAATCTTGAGAGTCGTCTCGAAAAATGCCGTGCAAAACAGCTGCACTTATCTTCAGCAGAGAAAGCTGCATCGTTGTCGAGAAACATTTCAGATGGGAGACTAGTTACCTTCCTTAATGTTAACAAACGACCAGAATCCCTTGGGGTTCCGACGTAAATTCAGTTGTATTCGATTTACGTAACGTCTATAGAGAAACTTGTTATAGCTGCGATAATCGTTACTAGCGAGCGAAAAAAATCGCTTCGATAAAGGACATCGTCGACTAGTAACAGCACGAAGTGCTTTACTACGCAAGCGTTTTAGTCTGCGTAAAGTTCCATTAGACCAAGGTGGTTTCTTGGCAGGTTGATATTTTGTGACTGAAGCTGCAACACATTCCAGAATTAAACAGTTGTAGTGAGTTACAGCATCGTCGTCATTTGCAAAATGTTGCAACTCATTCCAGTTGATTCGCATTAGAGAGCGTGGAAGAGCGGAATAATCTGTCTTGCGAAATTTAATTTATCAACGTAACGTAACGAAGACATCGGCGGAACTTCAGCAAAACTTCCAAAGCAGGATGGTGATTGTCAAGGGGTACCAAAATTTCGGGCGCCTCCACAACAGAACATTCCCGTACTGCACTTTCACTGACACGTTTCTGTTCAGATTAATTTAACAACGCTAATAATAATGTTTGCATTTTAGCACTATAGCTGTCAAATGTCAGCATATGTTAAAAGATAATCAAGTACTACCAGTCATCATATTCGGTTTCTTTAGCGCGACGGGGTAATCTTCTGTATTTCGAGATACTTAAAAAAAGAAGCTGGAATGTCGTTGCTCCACTTCAAAGGTAAGAGCATATCATTTGTATCTCTTACGTACAGATCGAGTATACGTTACTGTTTGATACATGTTTGTTTACCCTCTCAAATATACGCAAGATAACGATTTAACTATGTTAACTACCCATGTGCAGGCTAACCAATATGACTGCTTTTTTCCTACTGTCGCTTTGCAACAGAATCGGATGTTTCTATAGGGGCCCGTACACGAGGCGTTAGTAATGTCATTACTGAGCAGTAATGCCACTTTTAATGAACGTGTAAGGCGAGTAATGATGGAATTCCCATACAATTCCACTAATGACACTACTTAGTAATGACACTTTTATTGCGCGTGTAAGGGCCTTTTATGTGTGCTCAACGCTCTCTTGCTACAGCACGTTCGCTCGCCAAGCCGAACTGTAATGGCAACAGTGTAATCTTCTGAGAAAAAGTGCTGTTTGGGGACAGTCTTTGCCGCGCTCGTTTTGTTGAGAATATTCTACACCGAGCAAAATTTACATTGAATTTCCATAAAAATGCCTTATGACTTTCAGACATAAGGGGTTTAAATGGATTTTATAAGTCTGTCTTATGATTGGGAGGGGAAATTTTCTAAATCCATCTCTTATTATTTTCATAAGACAGTCTTATGAAATTTGTGAAAATATCCGAATGAACGCCATAGGTGTCCATTTATGAAAATTGCTGACATTTATGATGATGATGATATAAGAAGCCACCATCAGTGCATGGAATACTCCGGTGCCTGCAGGTGCTTTTAACAGCAAGGATAAAATCATGTTATCAAATGACATTTACATTATCACTGTATAAAGGGCTAAACGGGAGTGGAGCCATAAACAGACACATTTATGCGCAATCAAAAGGGGCAGAGAATCTCCTTCCAATGATAAGTTCCCGCCATTCGAATAACGCAATTTCCATTACATGTTAAGGCACTGCCTGATGGTTTGTGTGAGAAGGGCGCGCCAATCTTACTACCGCTTGTCAGATAAGAACGTTAAAAATAACAGCATTATCCCGTAGAATTATGCGATCAGCGTGATCTTGTGAATAGAAGCTGGCGAACCACGACATCTAGACCGAGCTGTAATTTGAATGATACCCTGATGCTCCCACCCAACCTAATAATATTTAATTTCTATAAAATGAAAATGATGAATATGATGCGTATAATAATTATAAAATATATAAATGAAGCATCGACGAGTAAAATGAATATCATACAGTTATTTAGGTTAAAAATGAAAAATAAATATAATGTGAAGCATATAATGAATATGATACATTTAATAAATGTAGCATGCAATGAGGTATCAAAAAATAATATAATCGAATTAGATATATGGTGTAGCACACAGAAGACATAATGAACTGCAAAAATATTATTAGTTAGTAGACAGTAAGACATAATATACTGTGTGAGTATATAATAAAAATCAATGTTTACTATTAAACCTCTGCTTCTTAACCCCGCCTTTTGGCGGCTTACGGGGAAGCACGATTGTATGTTGTTAATACTACGAAAATCTCTTCGCGACATCCTCGCCAAATGCACCATTTGTTTGCTAAAATCACTACGTTAAATATAATGTGGACGTTGAAAGTTGAAAAATTTGAGTACAGTGTTACGTTAGTCATTATGTATTGAATATTACTACGATTTTTTTAGTGTGCACCTAAATTCCTAAAACCCCAATTAGACGTGTATGAAAATCGAAATACGCGGCAAGGGTCGCTCGAACGTCATACTCAGCAAAACAGCAACTGTCATCCATAAGTCAACGAAACTCGGTGTTTCCTTTTCCGGTAAAACGCACATAATACACACACAAGCAGGCATGGGAAAATTCGTTCACTCGCGCGACTGTTGCAAACTGTGGATCACAAAGTAGTCAAAATTTTGTGCTCACTAATTAACCATAATCAACGCACGAAGGGAGAAGTCTAATAACTTCAGAGCAGGTCACTAGATGGGCAAACTGCGAATCAAAAGTGAAGCTTAAAAAAATTAAGAGCAGCGTCAATTCTTCGCTCGTGAATGTTTGTCACGTAGCTTCGCGAAGCTCACAAAGGTTTCTTCATGCATGATTAAAACATAGTACCTATTTTTGCACTGGATTTTTTGCTGACAGATCGCGTTATGGGTAGTTTGATGACACACTACTAGCAATTTGATCTATTGAAGTTCCTTGCGGCCTATTTTTTAGCATTGCATTGTTGCAAATTTTTAAAACCATTGATTATCAGCTAGTTTTAAAATGGTGTATGGTTTTCCAAGTATTAATTATATTGTGCGAATATGAAAATGAAATAAAACTGTATAATGAAAATCCTATGCAAACCGCGAACCGTTCGAGAAGAGCTTCGCGAACGAAGCCATCCGCGTTGGGGAAGGAATAGGGACGTTTCGATATTAAAATACATCGATACTTAGAATCGATACTGGTATCGAATGCAGGTACTGATACTTTCGATATAATCGTAGTCGTAGTATCGATACTTGAAAGTATCGCCATTCGATTCCAAACTTTTACAGTAGCTTTTCCTGAATTAGGTAATCTACAAACCGTTTTTTTTTTTTTTATTCATTTCGTTTATTTGATAGGCACAAATGCGTTAGCTTGGCGGTGCCAAATTCTTTTGTTTTTACATTTTGTATATTTTAAAACTAGGAGGTTACAATGTTGAAATATTTTTTTTAAAAAAGAAAAATTTTACAGCTATCTTAAGACTAGAAATAAGATTCTATATACAAGAGAGGGGGCGAAAGATTTTTTTTATGAAAAAAAATTTAAAACAAGGAATTCAATAGTAATAATTTTTAGGAAATATTTACAGTTATCTTAAAACTAACAATATAGTTTGGTACACAAAAGGGGGAACAAATATTTATGAGAAAATTCGCAGGTGTTTTAAGACTAGGGATACAATTCTATTTACAAGATGGGGGACAATAGTTTTAACAAAGAGGTAAAATTACAACTATCTTAAAACTAGGAATACAGAATACAAATTTGAACTTTTTTAGCGGAGACTTATGCTTGGTCAAGATATTCAGAGGGGGGCTGTAGAAGCAGTTGTATCAAGGACAGGGGAGAGAAAGCGTAGATGGTGACCGGGAGAGAAGAGCAAAACTTGCAACTTTCGCTCAAACGGGAGATCAGCGAAAGATTACCGCCTCAGTCTAGTAGGTCGGATTGGCGGATGGTATTCTTCGGACCCGCGGGGAATCCTTCAAAAGTCATCGGACCTTGAGTCGCTCTCGCTTCAGTTTCCGTAGTGGTAAGTGCGACGGCGGTTACATAGTTGCAGTCTGGAGCTGATCGGTCCCACAAGGCAAGAGAAAGCTTCTAAAACGAGAAATAAAAAGAGAGGGGCTAAATTGGGATATTTGTCGTTTTTATGAAAGTATAAATAAGGGACATATAGGGGAAATCACGATTTGCCAGTATATCTCGGACTGGGACATTGGGTGGTCTACCTCGGGCCCGAAGGGAATCCTTTAACTGAGACCTGGCGTCCAAGTACCCGGCGCATACCCAGACAACGTGCTCGATGTCGTGATAGCCCTCGTCACAAGCGCACAGACTACTCTCCGCAAGCCCAATACGCCGCAGATGCGCATCCAAGGTGTAGTGGTTGGACATAAGTCGGGACATTACACGAATAAAATCCCGACCCACATCCATCCCCCTGAACCAAGGCTTCGTTGATACCTTTGGGATAATCGAATGTAGCCATCGTCCAAGTTCACCATTGCTCCACGAGGTTTGCCAACTGTTGAGTGTCCTCTGACGACAAATACTAAAAAATTCGTTGAAGCAGATTGGTCTTTCGTATATATCACCATTTAATGCGCCCACCTTTGCTAATGAGTCGGCCTTTTCATTGCCCGGGATAGAGCAATGAGAGGGGACCCAAACAAAGGTAATTTGATAAGATTTTTCAGATAACGTACACAAGGACTCCCGTATCTTCCCCAGGAAATATGGGAATTGCTTTTTGGGCTTCATCGCACGAAGAGCCTCGATGGAGCTGTATCTACAAACCGTTGTTTGGCAATTCAGCAGTGGGTTTTGTCAGTCAACGTTTTACTCTGCAAAAAGAAAAAAATCTTTCGACAAATATTTTTTATTGGTCTGATCCGTCGACGATTCTGTCAGACGTCGAATGTCAGAAAAGATAGACAATAAATAGTTGGCTGATCAGAAAGTCTCATGGACTGTCAAATAATGGGCAATGTTCGGAATCGATTTTTTTTATCAAATGCGATCGGTGCTCCAGTTATTTAGCAACTCAAATACAACAACTGATTCCGCAACCGTTCAGCCTGAATAGGTAATTACATTTCACACGGAAATCATTTCAAAATCGTTCAGAATTCCGAATTGAATACTTCCAACTACTGGTTCCTTCGATTCGTTTCGATATCGTAAAGATTGTATCGATATCAGTAAAGTATCGTGCTTGAAGTATCGATACCAAAAAAATCGAGTATCGAAAACAGAAGTATCGATTCCGTACTAGTATCGAAAATATCGCAACGTCCCTAGGAAGGAAAGAATTAAAACATAACTGATGTGCTTCTTCGTTGGTTGTTATAGCTTTGAATCGCATGTGTCCGTAACGACAGGTTGCTAGGTATCATTTTCGAAGCTAACAGAATGCATCACAACTGAAGAAAGCTTGCTTGCGAAGCGCGAACGATCGGTTCACGATGCGATTTTTCCCATGCTTGCACACAAGAAACCAGTATCAAACTGTCAAACAACTGCTAGCTGTCGGCAAGGCTGGTTGAAGCGGCAAAACGTGCCTAAGAGTCGCCTAAGAAGGAAGCGTCCCGAGCAAAAATAACGGAAGGTGAGTCGATTCTCATGCCAAAAGGGCAAATTAGTTGATGCACTACGCTACACTCTAGATTCACTGTACGTGAAGCATCAAATGGTGACGACGTTACATTAACCGGCGGGTTCGATTTGTCCACGTGTTGGAATCATCAGCAAACTAACCAGATTGTCGACGGATTGAGATTCAAACGGACGCGACCGGGATTTTGATTAAAGGCCTACGGCAAGCAAATCCGGGAGCGGCATAGGACAAATCAGATATTATTTCGTAGGTGAGTCAAATTTACTACAAATTAGTGTGACGAACCTGACGGAGATGCTTTTAGAGCAGATTGATCCCACGGGAAGTATTGCACACACCGTCCGTCCAAATTGCAGCTAACGTCCCGACGACGAGAGGAAGACCCATCTGGAGGCATCTTCCCGTATCGATTCGTGTCGGAACTGATCGAAGCTCAATCATCCGGCGACGATACACTGAACAAAAGACCTTCCTACAGGAAGTAAGTAATGCGCAAGAGAAAATCGAGCGGAATATTGATTGCTGCGTTTCGTCAACAGTTTTTTCGGCATTTAATTAGCAAGGGACTGGAAGGTGAAGTATATTTTTCAATATTTAGAGCCATAGTACTCAAGGGAGAGCAAGGTGTTGAAAGGAGAAAGTTTAGAAAAGCGTGGAAGGATCATATATGCAAGCTTAGAGCTCACCGGCGACTTAACCTTTTGTCTGCTACCGTAGGAGTCAGGGTCTTTTGGCATTAGAAATGCGAATCACCTGAGTCTACGGCATGTCCGAACAAGCGTAAAGTAACTTGTTACTTCATGCTGTCGGAACCGACTATGCTGCGTTTCCCCAGGGTTTTTTTTGTTCACAGCTCAATTCCATCAACTATTGAACGGCGCTGACTGACTGACAGGATGAATCGTCGACCATATAATCCATCGGACTTCAACATGACGGTTGCAAGGCGTTGTCAACAGAACGCACGAGTGCGCGTCAGTAGCCGGACGGGCACAAGCCGCACAAATTAACGGCGAGAAGATTAGCCAGGAGGTGTGTGTGTGTGTGTGTGGATATGTTTAGTGCCCGGATCGGCGATGAAGTTAATTCGCCGTACAGATTAAGCCGAGACATGTACAGCGGCACCGAGTCAACGTCCATCACGACCGGTCAGAACGATGTTGGGTGCACCCAGAAGAGAAAAACCGTGAGTAAGAAAAGAAGTGCGATAGAATGAGAAGGAAGAAAACAGCTAGGGCGGGAGTAGGACAGTGATACTTTCTTATGTAGGAAATAAAGGTGGCACATTTTATTGTATACATTTGTGGCGTTCAGTTTGTTAGCCGGTCGACCGAAGCATTTCCATTCCGCAGAGGTCGTTTCACAACAACAGCGAGAAAAAAAAAGTTGTGTATGGCATTATAATTTGGTTAGGGATTATCAAGCTTTTTGATTAGTTTTTGTGGAAATAAACTTTTATGTAATTAGGTTGCTAACTAGTAGTAACTATTCAAAATTTGGGCGACAGAGGGTTAAATATAAGAAATATGATACATTTAATATTTATATATAAGATAGTTATTGTAACACGTATTTCATATTTTGAATGATGACGTATCAGAAGAGAATCTCCACTACTCCACTCCTTCTGTTCAAATCGCTACAATCAGGTGCCCTGATGGCGCTTCCAAATTTTCATGTATTTTATATATTTAGTTGTAAGAAAATATGTTTGCATATGTGCATACGTATTCGTCTGATTAATATAATATAATATAATATAATATAATATAATATAATATAATATAATATAATATAATATAATATAATATAATATAATATAATATAATATAATATAATATAATATAATATAATATAATATAATATAATATAATATAATATAATATAATATAATATAATATAATATAATATAATATAATATAATATAATATAATATAATATAATATAATATAATATAATATAATATAATATAATATAATATAATATAATATAATATAATATAATATAATATAATATAATATAATATAATACAATATAGTACAATATGAAAAATTTACTATAGTATAATATACTTATAATAATCATCCTGATATATAGAAAGTCTGTAATAAAAATATTAGTATCATATGTAAGAAAGATATGAACAAGTAACATATAAATATGAGTGAGTATTATGTCAGTATGTATGTTTGTTGATAGCCACCGTTGAGTTCAATTTTCGTCACCATTCTGAATTCTACTATATGATGGGCCCAGTAGATAGGGTGGGGTGGTGCCGACCAGTAGGCTAAAACACCTACGCGAAAACCGCGGGAACTAGAGAATCTCCTTCCAACATAATCATCTAACAGGATACTAAGAAAAAAAATTCAGTATTTTCGAAGCTTTCCACGGGATTGCTTGAAAAAGAGCGCGTCAAATAGCTTACAACAGTTGGGGATAGATTTATCCGTTGTAAGCGATTAACACTTTTGCTTCTTGATTCCGATTGGACTTCCAGTTACAACTTCAATGATGCTCTGATGCACAATCCTCACCCCGTATATGATAGTGTCAATAATACAAAATTATATGATAAATGCAATATAAAATAAAACAGGAAAACGTAATACAACACGAAGATAATTATGAAGCTAACGAGTCTAATGAATAAAAAAAATGGGTGGGTAATGTCAGAGACATAACCGGAGTGAAGTAGAATACACTTGGGATTAATTATATGAAAATGTAGGTTATGAACGGGATTTTTCGGAAAAGGGAAAGACTTCTAAATAATTCTTCATTAAAATAATGATGGTCCTGAAAAGGACCGTTTATGTTTGCTTTGGAGAATGGTGCGCTGAATTCGGTTCTCGTTGGATGCTGCTGACTTCTGCTCTCTATTTCCGGATTGAACTGTTGTCCATGAGTGCGATACTGACATGCTTTGTGTAGCAGTAGCGTTATAAACCGTTTATGATTTCTTTCTGCATCGTATAATGAAAATATTAAATTGCTGGATCAATTAAAGAAAGATGGCGTTTGGTCACGGGTTTCTTACAAAAATATTGTATTGCGTCTAACATCAGCGTTTCGAAGGTCTTCATCTCCAGGGCAAATATATATGAGATGAATACCTTCGAAACGCTGATGTTAGACGCAATACAATATTATAATCATGTCCTATGCCGCTCCCGGATTTGCTTGCCGTAGGCCTTTAATCAAAATCCCGGTCGCGTCCGTTTGAATCTCAATCCGTCGACAATCTGGTTAGTTTGCTGATGATTCCGACACGTGGACAAATCGAACCCGCCGGTTAATGTAACGTCGTCACCGTTTGATGCTTCACGTACAGTGAATCTAGAGTGTAGCGTAGTGCATCAACTAATTTGCCCTTTTGGCATGTGAATCGACTCACCTTCCGTTATCTTTGCTCGGGACGCTTCCTTCTTAGGCGACTCTTAGGTACGTTTTGCCGCTTCAACCAGCCTTGCCGACAGCTAGCAGTTGTTTGACAGTTTGATACTGGTTTCTTGTATGTGTATTATGTGCGTTTTACCGAAAAAGGAAACACCGAGTTTCGTTGACTTATGGATGACAGTTGCTGTTTTGCTGAGTATGACGTTCGAGCGACCCTTGCCGCGTATTTCGATTTTCATACACGTCTAATTGGGGTTTTAGGAATTTAGGTGCACACTAAAAAAAATCGTAGTAATATTCAATACATAATGACTAACGTAACACTGTACTCAAATTTTTCAACTTTCAACGTCCACATTATATTTAACGTAGTGATTTTAGCAAACAAACGGTGCATTTGGCGAGGATGTCGCGAAGAGATTTTCGTAGTATTAACAACATACAATCGTGCTTTCCCGTAAGCCGCCAAAAGGCGGGGTTAAGAAGCAGAGGTTTAATAGTAAACATTGATTTTTATTATATACTCATACAGTATACTATGTCTTACTTACTTTCTACTAACTAATAATATTTATGAAATTCATTATGTCTTCTGTGTGCTACACCATATATCTAATTCGATTATATTATTTTTTGATACCTCATTGCATGCTACATTTATTAAATGTATCATATTCATTATATGCTTCACATTATATTTATTTTTCATTTTTAAACTAAATAACTGTATGATATTCATTTTACTCGTTGATGCTTCATTTATATATTTTATAATTATTATACGCATCATTTTCATTTACAGTTTTTCTTCACATCTCGCCCTGAGCAGAAGCAAAAAATCGTCCCGCGCAAGTGAAACAGTCAATTCTACCTAAAAATCAATCGGTGTCTATCACACAAGCAGTCCATATAACAATAGCCTATACCTACTGTGAGATTTAGTGATGAGTGACGGTGCCCAGCAAAAAGCAACCCAGATGCGGCCGAATTGTGTTGCTGTTGATTTCTCAAAATGCTTAGGGACGTTGCGATATTTTCGATACTAGTACGGAATCGATACTTCTGTTTTCGATACTCGATTTTTTTGGTATCGATACTTCAAGCACGATACTTTACTGATATCGATACAATCTTTACGATATCGAAACGAATCGAAGGAACCAGTAGTTGGAATTCTGAACGATTTTGAAATGATTTCCGTGTGAAATGTAATTACCTATTCAGGCTGAACGGTTGCGGAATCAGTTGTTGTATTTGAGTTGCTAAATAACTGGAGCACCGATCGCATTTGATAAAAAAAATCGATTCCGAACATTGCCCATTATTTGACAGTCCATGAGACTTTCTGATCAGCCAACTATTTATTGTCTATCTTTTCTGACATTCGACGTCTGACAGAATCGTCGACGGATCAGACCAATAAAAAATATTTGTCGAAAGATTTTTTTCTTTTTGCAGAGTAAAACGTTGGCTGACAAAACCCACTGCTGAATTGCCAAACAACGGTTTGTAGATTACCTAATTCAGGAAAAGCTACTGTAAAAGTTTGGAATCGAATGGCGATACTTTCAAGTATCGATACTACGACTACGATTATATCGAAAGTATCAGTACCTGCATTCGATACCAGTATCGATTCTAAGTATCGATGTATTTTAATATCGAAACGTCCCTAATATGCCCCGTAAGACCAGCCATTCGGGAAGTGGAACAGTTATTAAAAGTGCAAATGGAACTCAATCTGGCTGAAGTGAAAATCCTACAAATGTATCATATTAAACATTGCGTGCTAACTCCGCTAGCGAATGACGGATCTCAATAGTGGCATGTCTGTAATAATATACGTTCATGGAACTATTGAGAACCAGAGCTACAGGTCCAAAGCCCTGGTAAAGGAGGATGGTTGTGATGATCTGGGCCGAGGTCACAAAGCAAGGTAGGTCATAACCCCAATTCCAAGGCGTGAAGCGACCCGTGCCGAGGGATGAGTGATCGAGGGGGTGAAAAAGATGCTCGATCGTTAACGGAGCCTGTGGGGTACCTGGGCAACCCCTACAGTAAGCGTCCCTTACCACGTTAATGCGGAGCTCTGGCGTGGCGGACATTTATTCTCGCGCTACTCGTGGGATCAAACATGGAGTCAACAAAAAACAAAAATAAACAGTCGGAGGTGCCAAACCCCTTTGCTAGAGGTGGTTTGGCGAGGTCTCCCCCGTGGGGAGAGTAGTGGAGCGATGAGTGCTGCATCTGAAAGCACCAGTGACCCCCCAGCAGCGGTAGGAAATAGCCCTACCAACGCACCGGACGGGCCACTATCTGCGATGCGCAAAGTGGTGGAGCAGCTCGATTTAATAATCGAGTACACTAGCGCAAAGCAAAACATAAGCAAGGAGTTAAAACAGAGTCTCCTGGAACTCCGAAAACTGTTCGTGTCGCAAGACAGAAACAGCAGGCTTATGCCAAGAGGGTGGAATGTCGGGAGAAGTCCGACAGAGAAACCCAGACAGTGGCCTCCAAGAGGGAGGGAAAAGAGAAGGTCGATACGGGCACTCAGACAGTGGCCTTCACCTTCTATGGAGCAGCCACGTCGCTCGAAGCGGCGGCCGAGTTCCCCTCGAAGGGAAAAGGCAAGGGCAAGGGCAATCGCAAGACGTCGTCGAACGCGAAGCGCCCTAGGAAGTCGCCAGGCGAGGGTGCAAAAACCGACACCACACGGCGTGCAACCGTTAAGGCCAAACGCCGTCTGGCTGAAGTAAGCGAGGGCGAGAGTGACCTCGCTGAGCAGAGCGTTGGTACCAGCAGCCCGGCACGACCGGGGCAGGGGGCCCAAACCCCTGGACGCTGGTCACCAGGAAGAAGCCGGCACCGACACCGGAGGTACCGCGGCCCGCGAAGAAGGCCAAGGACAGAGGCGAGGCCTTGTGGTTAAAAACCGACAAGAACAAATACGCCGATGTCCTAAAGTCGATGAAGGCGGCCGAAAGCCTTTCGGCCCTTGGGCAAGATGTGCGTAGCGTGAGACGCACCAACACGGGAGAAATGCTTCTGGTGCTGAAGCGAGGCGCACAATCTAGTGCGGTATACAAGGCCTTGGCCCAAGAGGTCCTTGGTGAAGGCGTCCAAGTCAGGTCGCTAGGGGCGGAAATGACTCTCCAGTGCAAGCATCTGGACGAGTTCACGACCGCAGAAGATGTCGCAGCCGTTAAGGAACAATGCGACGTCACAATCGAACGGGCCTCTGTGCGATTTAGAGATGGACCCTCTGGCACCCAAGTAGCCTACCTCAGGCTACTGAAGGCGGATGCCAAAAAGGTAACCGAGAAAGGGAAGCTGAAGATCGGCTGGTCGGTATGCCCTATTAGCATACCCCAGCCGCCTTCAGTAGATAGGTGCTATCGGTGCCTTGAGTCCGGCCACAAAGCCTACGAATGCAAGGGCATAGATAGGAGCAAACTATGTCGTCGCTGCGGCGAGGAGGGACATAAAGAGCGGGGTTGCACTAAGGCACACAAGTGCCTTAGCTGCACCGCTAAGAAGCAAGCCCATAAACATGCTATGGGCGGACCTTCGTGTCCCTTCGGTGAGTTAAATAAGAAGCCGTGAACGCCACACAGCTAAATCTTAACCATTGTGCAGCAGCCCAACAGCTGCTGTGGCAGTCGGTCTCGGAGTCGAGGACAGATGTCGCCCTCTTATCAGACCCGTACCGCATCCCTGCCGGCAACGGCAATTGGGTGTCGGACGGGTCTGGAATGGTGGCAATCTGTACAACGGGACGGTTCCCGGTTCAAGAGGTAATACACTACTCCGCCGAGGGTGTGGCGATTGCCAAGATCAATGGGGTGTTCTATTGCAGCTGCTACGCCCCACCAAGGTGGCCAATAGAACAGTTCAACCAGATGATCGACAGGCTCTCGTCGGACCTAGTGGGTCGGAAACCGATAGTCATAGCGGGATACTTTAACGCTTGGGCAGTGGAGTGGGGTAGCCGCTGTACAAATAGCAGGGGTCAAGCGCTAATGGACCGCGACCGGGGCAGGGGGCTCAAACCCCTGGACGCTGGTTACCAAGAAAAAGCCGGCACCGAAACCGGAGGTACCGCGGCCTGCGAGGAAGGCCAAGGACAGAGGCGAAGCCTTGTGGTTAAAAACCGACAAGGACAAATACGCCGATGTCCTTAAATCGATGAAGGCGGCCGAAAGCCTCTCGGCCCTTGGGCAGGATGTGCGTAGCGTAAGACGCACCAACACGGGAGAGATGCTCCTGGTGCTGAAGCGAGGCGCACAATCAAGTGCAATATACAAGGCCTTGGCCCAAGAGGTCCTTGGTGAGGGCGCCCAAATCAGGTCGCTAGGTGCGGAAACAACTCTCCAGTGCAAGCACTTGGACGAGTTCACGACCGCAGAAGACATCGTCGCAGCCGTCAAGGAGCAATGCGACGTCACAATCGAGCGGGCCTCTGTGCGATTGAGAGACGGACCCTCTGGCACCCAAGTAGCCTACCTCAGGCTACTGAATGCGGATGCCAAAAAGGTAACCGAGAAAGGGAAGCTGAAGATCGGCTGGTCGGTATGCCCTATTAGTATACCCCAGCCGCCTTCAGTGGACAGGTGCTATCGGTGCCTAGAATCCGGCCATAAAGCTTACGAATGCAAAGGCTTAGACAGGAGCAAGCTATGTCGTCGATGCGGCGAGGAGGGGCATAAAGAGCGGGGGTGCACTAAGGCATATAAGTGCCTTATCTGCACCTCTAAGAAGCAAGCCCATAAACATGCTATGGGCGGACCTTCGTGTCCCTTCGGCGAGTTAAATAAGAAGAAGCCGTGAGAGTCACACAGCTAAATCTTAACCATTGTGCAGCAGCCCAACAGCTGCTGTGGCAGTCGGTCTCGGAGTCGAGGACAGATGTCGCCCTCTTATCAGACCCGTACAGCATCCCTGCCGGCAACGGCAATTGGGTGTCGGACGGGTCTGGAATGGTGGCAATCTGTACAACGGGAAGGTTCCCGGTTCAAGAGGTAATACACCCCTCCGCCGAGGGTGTGGCGATTGCCAAGATCAATGGTGTGTTCTATTGTAGCTGCTACGCCCCACCAAGGTGGCCAATAGAACAGTTCTACCAGATGATCGACAGGCTCTCGTCGGACCTCGTGGGCCGGAAACCGGTAGTAATAGCGGGAGACTTCAACGCTTGGGCAGTGGAGTGGGGCAGCCGCTGTACAAATAGCAGGGGTCAAGCGCTAATGGAAGCGTTTGCGAAACTCGATACTGTGCTAGCTAACGATGGCTCCGCTAGTACATTCCGTAGAAACGGAGTGGAGGCGTGGATTGATTTGACCTTTGCCAGCCCGAGTCTGGCTCCAGGCATGGAATGGAGGGTAGACGAAGGCTACACCCATAGCGATCATTTAGCAATCCGCTTTAAGATCAACTATGGTGTGCAGCATCCGAGGGCGGGAGATCCCTGTCAGGTACGCGGGTGGAAGTCCAATCACTTCGACAGCGAAGCTTTCACTGCGGCCCTGGGACTGGAGGCCAACACCGACAGTCTAAGCGGGGATGCGCTGGTAGCTGTTCTATCACGCGCGTGCGACGCCACTATGCCGAGAAAAACACTGCCAAGAAACGGTAGATGCCCGGTATACTGGTGGAGTGCCGAGATTGCAGCTCTACGTTCAGCCTGTCTCAGAGCTAGACGTAGGATGCAAAGAGCTCGCACCGAGGATGCAAGAGAGAACCGCCGTGAAGTGTTTCGAGCTGCGAAATTAGCCCTTAACAAGGCTATTAAAAGCAGCAAGAGAGCGTGTTTCGACAACCTGTGTGAGAGTGCCAACGCGAATCCGTGGGGTGACGCCTACCGGATTGTGATGGCCAAGACCAAAGGGGGCTCCTCACCCCCAGAACGGTCTCCGGACCGGTTGGCAACGATTATCGAAGTACTCTTCCCGTCTCGAGCCACAAGCCCCTGGCCACCTGCACTACGAGACAGTGCGGGCACGGTCGAAATGGTGGCTCCAGTGACGAATGAAGAACTACTCGCAGTGGCTAAATCCCTAGCAATGAACAAAGCTCCAGGGCCGGATGGAGTTCCAAACAACGCTCTCAAGGCAGCGATCATAGCGAACCCGAACATGTTCAGGCTAGCTATGCAGAGATGCCTTGACGAGTGCCGTTTCCCCGATAGATGGAAAAGGCAGAAACTGGTGCTGTTGCCGAAGCCCGGGAAGCCGCCAGGCGACCCATCGGCGTACAGACCAATCTGTCTGATAGACACGACTGGCAAACTGCTTGAGAGGATCATCCTCAACAGGCTCACCCCGTACGCGGAAGGTACGGACGGTCTGTCAAGCAACCAGTTTGGCTTTCGAAAGGGTAAGTCCACAGTGGACGCTCTCAACTCAGTGATAAATACTGCCGAGATAGCGATCCAACGGAAAAGGCGAGGTATTCGATACTGTGCGTTAGTGACACTTGACGTGAAGAACGCATTCAACAGCGCAAGCTGGGATGCCATCGCGCTCTCGTTACACCGGCTTAGCCTACCGGTGGGTCTGTACCGGATCCTGGAAAGTTACTTCCAAAACCGCGTACTGATATACGAGACCGATGCCGGTCAGAAAAGGGTTCCGATTACCGCCGGAGTCCCGCAGGGCTCGATCCTAGGCCCGGTGCTATGGAACCTCATGTATGACGGGGTTCTGAGACTGAAGTTCCCTCCTGGGGTCAAGATCGTCGGCTTTGCCGACGACGTAACCTTGGAGGTCTACGGGGAGTCAATTCCTGAGGTAGAACTAACCGCAGAACACGCGATTAGCACGGTGGAGGAATGGATGAGCGCGAGAGGCCTGGAGCTCGCTCATCATAAGACGGAGGTAGTTATCGTCAACAACCGCAAGTCGGCACAACATGCAGTTATCCATGTGGGAGAAGTCGCGATCACTTCACAGCGAAGTCTGAAGTCTCTCGGAGTCATTATAGACGACAAGCTGACCTTCGGCAGCCATGTCGACTATACGTGCAAGAGAGCGTCGACTGCTGTTGCGGCACTATCGAGAATGATGTCCAACAGCTCAAAGGTGTGCGCCAGTAGACGTAGGTTACTGGCAGGCGTTGCCGTATCTATCCTCAGGTACGGCGGCCCGTCATGGTCAAGAGCACTGAGGGTAACCAGTTACCTACAGAAACTGGAGAGCACCTACCGCGTGATGTGCCTCAGAGTGATATCTGCCTACCGCACGGTATCACACGATGCATCCTGCGTGATAGCGAGCATGATGCCAGTCGGGCTGGTCATTCGGGAAGATGAGGAGTGCTTTGAGCTACGTGGAAATAGGGGAGCCCGCGAGCGCACCAGGGTGACCTCGGTCGCCAGATGGCAGCGTGAGTGGGACAACTCCTCGAAAGGTAGGTGGACCCACCGGCTGATACCTAGCATATCGAGCTGGGTGGGAAGACCCCATGGGGAAGTTCACTTCCACCTGACACAATTCCTGTCAGGCCATGGCTGTTTCCGTCAGTACCTCCACAGGTTCGGACACGCGGAGGTCCCAGTCTGCCCGGACGCCCAGGTGTAGATGAAACTGCCGAACACATACTGTTCGTATGTCATCGGTTCGACGTCGAAAGAAGAGCAATGCTTGACGTCTGTGGCTGGGACACAACCCCGGATACCCTTATCCAGCGAATGTGTCAAACGGTGGAGAAGTGGAACGCAGTCTCGGCTGCTACCATCCAGATTGCCAGTAGGCTACAGGTAATCTGGCGAACCGAGCAACAGACGGCGGGCACGGCTAACTAGTGATTGGTTAGTTGGAGCGAAAAAGGCCAAGCGCAAAATAAGAGAGTGAATGGTCTGTTCATGCCGAGGTAGGTTGGCGCAGCGAATGGCAACCGCGTAAGGGGTAAACCCAGCCACCCCGAAGCAAGACAGAAGAGTGAGTGTATAGGCGTATAAGTGGACTGCCTCATGCCAAGACGGGAGGGTCGTAGCGTAGTATGTTGGAACTAAGCTATCGATGCCTCATGGCGTGGCAGAGGAGTGAAAGGGTGAGCATCCAAGTCAGTCTCACATTGCATGTTAAGGGTGAGCATAAAAGTCAGCCTCACAGGTTGGTAGAGGCTAGCACAAAAGTCAGCCTAGCAAGGAATGAAAAAGGTGAGCACAAAAGTCAGCCTCGCATGGTATGTCAGAAGTGGGGCCTAAGAAAAATGTCCCACATGGGATGCCAGAGGGAGTGACAAAGGTACAATAGAGTGGCACGATTGAGAGTGAATCAGGTGATAGGGTGAGCACCCAAGTCAGCCTCACATGGATGGGTAGGGCGAGCACAAAAGTAAGCCTAGCAAGGAATGAGTAAGGTGAGCACACAAGTCAGCCTCGCATGGAACGTAAAAGGTGAGCACAAAAGTCAGCCTCATGTGGGAGTGTTTGAGAGTGAATCAAAGTGTGATTGAGAGAGCACCCAAGTAAGCCTCATACAGGATGTATGATCGCGTGAGTGAGAGTGAATGAGTACATTTAGTACAGCCATCCCCCCAGAAGTAATACCGAGAGGTAGTTCCTGGGAGGAATGATGGCGGAGCCCAATGGAGTTTAGTCGGTATTAATGGCTGGTCACCATTCGAGTCCGACACGCCCCCAGTGCACCCCGTGTGGTAGATTGGACCCTACCGTTAGCACGTGTACTGGGCTAGGACATAAAGGTCTTCTCCATTGTAAAAAAAAAAAAAAAAAGCGCTAATGGAGGCGCTTGCGAAACTCGATACTGTGCTAGCTAATAATGGCTCCGCT
The DNA here is from genome assembly GCF_030247195.1 of Topomyia yanbarensis. Taxonomy (NCBI): domain Eukaryota; kingdom Metazoa; phylum Arthropoda; class Insecta; order Diptera; family Culicidae; genus Topomyia; species Topomyia yanbarensis. The sequence continues at coordinate 96,205,032 of NC_080670.1, read as the reverse complement.
AGTACATTCCGTAGAAACGGAGTGGAGGCGTGGATTGACGTAACATTTGCCAGCCCGAGTCTGGCTCCAGGCATGGAATGGAGGGTATACGAAGGCTACACCCATAGCGATCATTTAGCAATCCGCTTTAGGATCAACTATGGTGTGCCGCATCCGAGGGCGGGAGATCCCTGTCAGGTACGCGGGTGGAAGTCCAATCACTTCGACAGCGAAGCTTTCACCGCGGCCCTGGGACTGGAGGCCAACACCGACAGTCTAAGCGGGGATGCGCTGGTAGCTGTTCTATCACGCGCGTGCGACGCCACTATGCCGAGAAAAACACTGCCAAGAAATGGCAGATGCCCGGTATACTGGTGGAATGCCGAGATTGCAGCTCTACGGTCAGCCTGCCTCAGAGCTAGACGTAGGATGCAAAGAGCTCGCACCGAGGATGCAAGAGAGAATCGCCGTGAAGTGTTTCGAGCTGCGAAATCGGGCCTTAACAAGGCCATTAAAAGCAGCAAGAGAGCCTGTTTCGACAACCTGTGTGAGAGTGCCAACGCGAATCCGTGGGGTGACGCCTACAGGATTGTGATGGCCAAGACCAAAGTGGGCTCCTCACCCCCAGAACGGTCTCCGGACCGGTTGGCAACGATTATCGAAGTACTCTTCCCGTCTCGAGCCACAAGCCCCTGGCCACCTGCACTACGAGACAGTGCGGGCACGGCCGCAATGGTGGCTCCAGTGACGAATGAAGAACTACTCGCAGTGGCTAAATCCCTAGCAATGAACAAAGCTCCAGGGCCGGATGGAGTTCCAAACAACGCTCTCAAGGCAGCGATCATAGCGAACCCGAACATGTTTAGGCTAGCTATGCAGAGATGCCTTGACGAGTGCCGTTTCCCCGATAGATGGAAAAGGCAGAAATTGGTGCTGTTGCCGAAGTCCGGGGAGCCGCCAGGCGACTCATCGGCGTACAGACCAATCTGTCTGATCGACACGACTGGCAAACTGCTTGAGAGGATCATCCTCAACAGGCTAACCCCGTACGCGGAAGGTACGGACGGTCTGTCAAGCAACCAGTTTGGCTTTCGGAAGGGTAAGTCCACAGTGGACGCTCTCAACTCAGTGATAAATACTGCCGAGATAGCGATCCAACGGAAAAGGCGAGGTATTCGATACTGCGCGTTAGTGACACTTGACGTGAAGAACGCATTCAACAGCGCAAGCTGGGATGCCATCGCGCTCTCGTTACACCGGCTTAGCCTACCGGTGGGTCTGTACCGGATCCTGGAAAGTTAGTTCCAAAACCGCGTACTGCTATACGAGACCGATGCCGGTCAGAAAAGGGTTCCGATTACCGCTGGAGTCCCGCAGGGCTCGATCCTAGGCCCGGTGCTATGGAACCTCATGTGTGACGAGGTTCTGAGACTGAAGTTCCCTCCTGGGGTCAAGATCGTCGGCTTTGCCGACGACGTAACCTTGGAGGTCTACGGGGAGTCAATTCCTGAGGTAGAACTAACCGCAGAACACGCGATTAGCACGGTGGAGGAATGGATGAGCGCGAGAGGCCTGGAGCTCGCTCATCATAAGACGGAGGTAGTTATCGTCAACAACCGCAAGTCGGCACAACATGCAGTTATCCATGTGGGAGAAGTCGCGATCACTTCACAGCGAAGTCTGAAGTCTCTCGGAGTCATTATAGACGACAAGCTGACCCTCTGCAGCCATGTCGACTATACATGCAAGAGAGCGTCGACTGCTGTTGCGGCTCTATCGAGAATGATGTCCAACAGCTCAAAGGTGTGCGCCAGTAGACGTAGGTTACTGGCAGGCGTTGCCGTATCTATCCTCAGGTACGGCGGCCCGTCATGGTCAAGAGCACTGAGGGTAACCAGTTACCTACAGAAACTGGAGAGCACCTACCGCGTGATGTGCCTCAGAGTGATATCTGCCTACCGCACGGTATCACACGATGCATCCTGCGTGATAGCGAGCATGATGCCAGTCGGGCTGGTCATTCGGGAAGATGAGGAGTGCTTCGAGCTACGTGGAAATAGGGGAGCCCGCGAGCGCACCAGGGTGACCTCGGTCGCCAGATGGCAGCGTGAGTGGGAAAACTCCTCGAAAGGTAGGTGGACCCACCGGCTGATACCTAGCATATCGAGCTGGGTGGGAAGACCCCATGGGGAAGTTCACTTCCACGTGACACAATTCCTGTCAGGCCATGGCTGTTTCCGACAGTACCTCCACAGGTTCGGGCACGCGGAGGTCCCAGTCTGCCCGGACTGCCCAGGTGTAGACGAAACTGCCGAACACATACTGTTCGTATGTCATCGGTTCGACGTCGAAAGAAGAGCAATGCTTGACGTCTGTGGCTGGGACACAACCCCTGATACCCTTATTCAGCGAATGTGTCAATCGGTGGAGAAGTGGAACGCAGTCTCGGCTGCTACCATACAGATTGCCAGTAGGCTACAGGTAATCTGGCGAACCGAGCAACAGACGACGGGCACGGCTAACTAGTGATTGGTTAGCTGGAGCGAAAAAGGCCAAGCGCAAAAAAGGGAGTGAATAGTCTGTTCATGCCGAGGCAAGTTTGGCGCAGCGACTGGCAACCGCGTAAGGGGTAAACCCAGCCACCCCGAAGCAAGACAGAAGAGTGAGTGTATAGGCGTATAAGTGGACTGCCTCATGCCAAGACGGGAGGGTCGTAGCGTAGTATGTTGGGACTTAGCTATCGATACCTCATGGCGTGGCAGAGGAGTGAAAGGGTGAGCATCCAAGTCAGTCTCACACGGCATGTTAAGGGTGAGGACAACAGTCAGCCTCACATGGTATGGTAGAGGCTAGCACAAAAGTCAGCCTAGCAAGGAATGAAAAAGGTGAGCACACAAGTCAGCCTCGCATGGTATGTCAGAAGTGGGGCCTAAGAAAAATGTCCCACATGGGATGCCAGGGGGAGTGACAGAGGTACAATAGAGTGGCACGATCGAGAGTGAATCAGGTGATAGGGTGAGCACCCAAGTCAGCCTCACATGGTATGGGTGGGGCGAGCACAAAAGTAAGCCTAGCAAGGAATGAGTAAGGTGAGCACACAAGTCAGCCTCGCAAGGAACGAAAAAGGTGAGCACAAAAGTCAGCCTCATGTGGGAGTGTTTGAGAGTGAATCAAAGTGCGATTGAGAGAGCACCCAAGTAAGCCTCATACAGGACGTATGAACGCGTGAGTGAGAGTGAATGAGTACATTTAGTACAGCCATCCCCCCAGAAGTAATACCGAGAGGTAGTTCCTGGGAGGAATGATGACGGAGGCCAATGGAGTTTAGTCGGTATTAATGGCAGCGTCACCATTCGAACCCGACACGCCCCCAGTGCACCCCGTGTGGTAGATTGGACCCTACCAATAGCACGTGTACTGGGCTAGGACGTAAAGGTCTTCTCCATTGTAAAAAAAACATTGCGTGCTGATTTCGTTCAAGAACATTAACCAAGCTGAGTCATTCGCCTCGCGAAATAACATGCAGCACACCGCCGAATGCGGCAATGTTAAATATAGCATTCCCGTATACATCGAGAACGGCGAGGTAGAAGTTCGGGTCCATGATTTGGCTACGCGTACCCCTGACGGCGCGATTAAAAAATGCTTGCAAAAATACGGAGAAGTAGACTCCGTTACACATGATACATGGAGGAATTTTTTCCCGGGCATCCCCAACGGTGTTCGTGTGGTGAAAATGCGTGTGACCAAGCCAATTCCCTCTTACTTAAGCTTCACAGTGTTAGGAAGGGACGATGCTCTCATTCAACAGACATCACTAGTCACGTACCCAGGGCAAATTCCTACGTGCCAGTTCTGCACGAAGAAGCTGCACCTCGGAAAACCTTGCGTAGAAACTGTTAAGGAAAACTCAAATCCAACTGAAATCAGCACACAACCATCTTACGCTAAACCACTAACAGCTGCAAAACCAACATCTATGGATCAAGCACCAACAACCAGCAACAACAACAACGAAACGAATGTCGATAACGAACATACTGAAACGACCCTTACGAGTAAAACACAAACTGGAACATCCGACTGCGAGCAGCAGGAAAGTAGTACGGATGAGGACATGGACGTGAACGATAACGCGAAAGAAGACAAACGAAATGAACCTTAACTTGCAGTGGACAACACTGGCAATATTTCGCCCCCTAGAAAAAGGATCTCAACACGCAGCAGAAAGCTGCGCCTGAACGAGACCAAAAATTTAACGTAGCTGTTTTTTTATTGTAAAAAAAACAAACAATCCGCCTCGTCGAGCTACCGCATTTGGGCCTAAATAAATTTATTAATTATAAAAAAAATATCATTTTCATTTTATAGAAATTAAATATTATTAGGTTGGGTGGGAGCATCAGGGTATCCTTCAAATTACAGCTTGGTCTAGATGTCGTGGTTCGCCAGCTTCTATTCACAAGATCACGCTGATCGCATAATTTTACGGGATAATGCTGTTATTTTCAACGTTCTTATCTGACAAGCGGTAATAAGATTGACGCGCCCTTCTCACACAAACCATCAGGCAGTGCCTTAACATGTAATGGAAATTGCGTTATTCGAATGGCGGGAACGTATCATTGGAAGGAGATTCTCTGCCCCTTTTGATTGCGCATAAATGTCTCTGTTTATGGCTCCACTCCCGTTTAGCCCTTTATACAGCGATTATGTAAATGTCATTTGATAACATGATTTTATCCTTGCTGTTAAATGCACCTGCAGGCACCGGAGTATTCCATGCACTGATGGTGGCTTCTTATATCATCATCATCATCATCATCATAAATGTCAGCAATTTTCATAAATGGACACCTATGGCGTTCATTCGGATATTTTCACAAATTTCATAAGACTGTCTTATGAAAATAATAAGAGATGGATTTAGAAAATTTCCCCTCCCAATCATAACGACATTACTAACGCCTCGTGTACGGGGCCCTATAGAAACATCCGATTCTGTTGCAAAGCGACAGTAGGAAAAAAGCAGTCATATTGGTAAGCCTGCACATGGGTAGTGTACGGGGCCCTATAAGGGCCCCTTACACGCGCAATAAAAGTGTCATTACTAAGTAATGACATTACTAGAATTGTATGGGAATTCCGTCATTACTCACCTTACACGATCATTAAAAGTGACATTACTGCTCAATAATGACATTACTAACGCCTCGTGTACGGGCCCCTATAGAGACATCCGATTCTGTTGCAAAGCGACAGTAGGAAAAAAAACAGTCATATTGGTAAGCCTGCACATGGGTAGTTAACATAAGAGATACAAATGATATGCTCTTACCTTTGAAGTGGAGCAACGACATTCCAGCTTCTTTTTTTAAGTATCTCGAAATACAGAAGATTACCCCGTCGCGCTAAAGAAACCGAATATGATGACTGGTAGTACTTGATTATCTTTTAACATATGCTGACATTTGACAGCTATAGTGCTGAAATGCAAACATTATTATTAGCGTTGTGAAATTAATCTGAACAGAAACGTGTCAGTGAAAGTGCAGTACGGGAATGTTCTGTTGTGGAGGCGCCCGAAATTTTGGTACCCCTTGACAATCACCATCCTGCTTTGGAAGTTTTGCTGAAGTTCCGCCCATGTCTTCGTTACGTTACGTTGATAAATTCAATTTTCGCAAGACAGATTATTCCGCTCTTCCACGCTCTCTAATGCGAATCAACTGGAATGAGTTGCAACATTTTGCAAATGACGACGATGCTGTAACTCACTACAACTGTTTACTTCTGGAATGTGTTGCAGCTTCAGTCCCAAAATATCAACCTGCCAAGAAACTACCTTGGTCTAATGGAACTTTACGCAGACTAAAACGCTTGCGTAGTAAAGCACTTCGTGCTGTTACTAATCGACGATGTTCTTTATCGAAGCGATTTTTTTCGCTCGCTAGTAACGATTATCGCAGTTATAACAAGTTTCTCTATAGACGTTACGTAAATCGAATACAACTGAATTTACGTCGGAACCCCAAGGGATTCTGGTCGTTTGTTAACATTAAGGAAGGTAACTAGTCTCCCATCTGAAATGTTTCTCGACAACGATGCAGCTTTCTCTGCTGAAGATAAGTGCAGCTGTTTTGCACGGCATTTTTCGAGACGACTCTCAAGATTCGGCATCGCCTGAGGTGATTTACAACGCTGTTCGAGACGTCCCTTCTGACATTTTCAGCATGGATGGATTCGTCATCGACGATGAAATGGTTCGTTCGGCTATCGAGAAGACAAAAGCGTCCTTTGATTCCGGTCCGAGTATTATGCCTGCAGCTGCATTGAAAAAATGCTCGGACATCTTGGCTACACCACTCGCGCTACTTTTCAATAGGTCGTTTCAGCAGCAAACGTTTCCAGTGCACTGGAAATGTTCGACACAAATCCCTGTTTTCAAAAAAGGCGACAAAGCGTAACGTTGAAAATTACCGTGGCATTACTGCGCTTGGAATTGAATCAAAACTGGTTGAGTCACTGGTTAACGAAACACTACTTGCTTCCTGTCGACAGTATATTAGCACCTGTCAGCATGGTCGTTCGGTGGAAACCAATCTAGTGAGCTTTTCGTCATTTTGTATGGATAATATGTGCAAAAAACTTCAAGTGGATGCGATATACACTGATTTGAAATCTGCCTTTGACAAAGTGAATCACGATATCCTGATTGCCAAACTGAAAAAAATTAAAGGGTTGTGTACAGGACACGACCACGGTGACATTAAAAATGTAGCTTTTTCAAGAGCGTGCAAATGAATTTTATTTATCACACATATCGACTCACGTTCTTGTTCACTCGCCTGTTTTCATATGTTACAGTTTGCTATATACCCTCCCCATCAAAACATAATTTATTGAAGGTCTTTTAACGGTAATCTATTAATTAATCAAGTATCTCACTAGTTGATTGGCATTATTTGACTGATCCATCTAGTAAAAATAGGCTGGTCTGTCCAGAAAATATATTCAAAAGAAAAGTTCCATATTGAGAGCTGTGATGAGGAAGCCCACGCCCGCCAACGGAAATATACAGATTCTCCATGAAATATGAAATTTCATTTTCATTTTTAATATTCAATAATGTACTAATGAACTTAAGTAAACAATCTTAAGTTTAAGTATTTCTTGATCGATTAGTGGTGGAAAAAATGAAATTATTTGATAAATTACATTGTTATGCAACGTTCGCACTACCAGTTAAAACGGGTTTTATGCTATCTTGGTGACATTTTTCTTGTTGCTAATTATTAAAACGTGTTATAACTCTGTAGTGTGAACATTGTATTATTAAACCAATTCTGCAGCGTTTTATGTTATACTAGCTGAAACCCATCGCGCGTTGCTGCGACTTTCAACGCAATAGGAGGAAAACACTATTTGTTCCGTAGCGCTATCTGGCGGGCAGATAATCCCCAACCAATAGCACACAAACACGCTCCATAACAAATGCCTACTATGTATAAATTTTCACGACAATCGGTGAAGCTGTTTGGGAGTCCATAAATCATATACATACAAACATTGACTTTTATATATATATATATATATATATATATATATATATATATATATATATATATATATATATATATATATATATATATATATATATATATATATATATATATATATATATATATATATATATATATATATATATATATATATATATATATATATATATATAATATATATATATATTCAATACAGCTGCAGGCATAATACTCGGACCGGAATCAAAGGACGCTTTTGTCTTCTCGATAGCCGAACGAACCATTTCATCGTCGATGACGAATTCATCCATGCTGAAAATGTCAGAAGGGACGTCTCGAACAGCGTTGTAAATCACCTCAGGCGATGCCGAATCTTGAGAGTCGTCTCGAAAAATGCCATGCAAAACAGCTGCACTTATCTTCAGCAGAGAAAGCTGCATCGTTGTCGAGAAACATTTCAGATGGGAGACTAGTTACCTTCCTTAATGTTAACAAACGACCAGAATCCCTTGGGGTTCCGACGTAAATTCAGTTGTATTCGATTTACGTAACGTCTATAGAGAAACTTGTTATAACTGCGATAATCGTTACTAGCGAGCGAAAAAAATCGCTTCGATAAAGGACATCGTCGATTAGTAACAGCACGAAGTGCTTTACTACGCAAGCGTTTTAGTCTGCGTAAAGTTCCATTAGACCAAGGTAGTTTCTTGGCAGGTTGATATTTTGGGACTGAAGCTGCAACACATTCCAGAAGTAAACAGTTGTAGTGAGTTACAGCATCGTCGTCATTTGCAAAATGTTGCAACTCATTCCAGTTGATTCGCATTAGAGAGCGTGGAAGAGCGGAATAATCTGTCTTGCGAAAATTGAATTTATCAACGTAACGTAACGAAGACATGGGCGGAACTTCAGCAAAACTTCCAAAGCAGGATGGTGATTGTCAAGGGGTACCAAAATTTCGGGCGCCTCCACAACAGAACATTCCCGTACTGCACTTTCACTGACACGTTTCTGTTCAGATTAATTTAACAACGCTAATAATAATGTTTGCATTTCAGCACTATAGCTGTCAAATGTCAGCATATGTTAAAAGATAATCAAGTACTACCAGTCATCATATTCGGTTTCTTTAGCGCGACGGGGTAATCTTCTGTATTTCGAGATGCTTAAAAAAAGAAGCTGGAATGTCGTTGCTCCACTTCAAAGGTAAGAGCATATCATTTGTATCTCTTATGTTAACTACCCATGTGCAGGCTTACCAATATGACTGTTTTGCATTTCTTATAAAAGAAATGTATAGAATTCGCTCAAACTTTCAAGATTTTTTCCGAGGCCCGGAGGGCCGAGTCTTATATACCAATCGACTCAGCTCGACGATTTGGGACAATGTCTGTGTGTGTGTGTGTGTCTGTGTGTGTGTGTGTGTATGTAACGGACAAATTCTCATTCGTGTTTCTCAGCAATGGCTGAACCGATCTTATCCAAACCAATTTTAAATGAAAGAACTAAAAAATAGTATGAACGCTATTAATTTGTTTTTGATTCTGATGTTTAGTTTCCAAGATATGAATGTTTGAATGTGTAAAAATGGCGTTTTTTGCAGTTTTTTTAAATTATCTACCGAAATTGACAATATAGATTTACAATTTATATGTTTTTAGACAGCTTTAACGAATACCTTTCGAACAAGCTATAGATTGTTGAAATCGGACTATTATCAAAAGAGATATTTAACATTGAATGCGGACGAAAGATTTTTATCATTTCCCATTGCCAGAAATATGACCAAAAACATGTAATCTATTATTAACGCCAAAACGGCTTATTTTAGGTCAATAGTATCTTCGGAGAATTTAATGGAGGAAATATGCCCTTTCTTTTGGTATTGTGCTTTTGCTGATTGATCCCCCTATGAGTGAGATATTTTCACAAATTTTCTTGGAAGTGATTATATCGAAATGATGCCTTCTACAAATTTGTAGCTCCTACTTTTGCGAATAACTTTACTGAAGACTTTAAATATCTATTTTGAATACTTTAAAAGTTATGGCTTGTTGTTTGTGGATTACTCTTTGTCGCCTATTTATTGTTCAATATAGTAATAATCCATTGAAATAAGCCAAACATTATTTCGACAAATCGAATTTTGTATTTCATTTTTCTATCTACAACCGCTAGAAATAATCACCGAACATTTCCAAGTTGTCTGGAAGGAACTTGATAACTTATCAGTGCAAAAATGTTCATTTGTGCGAACCTTCTGACTGCAATTTTTCTAACTAATGACCATCGGATCGATCTGAAACATATCGGAAAATGAAAAGCGAAATAAATAACTCCAAGCAATGGCGTAGCCCAGAGAAGGTTTTGGGGTTTAACACCATACAACGCTCCCCACCCTCCCCCCCACCACACCCAAAAAAAATATTGGATTGAAGTTGAAAATTTATTGATGCAGACTGATTTAATTCAATATTACAATAACAATTATCTGATCCGTAGATTGATAGCCTGTTGTTGTAAACATCATGAGGACTTTTGATAAATTGTCGAAATGGGGTCCTGATATGTAACTGATCTTGATTTCACAGTTGTCTAATAGCATCAATATCAAATTCCTGCCTGAAAACATTCCAATAGAAAATTACAGAGTTCTGCAATCAATCATAGTCCTCAGATTTATTTTCAAATTGATCTCGTTTTTGTAGAGATGTACTGTAATAATGGTCTTTATTTAATAGGAAGAGAAGTTAAAATTGATTTAATGTCTATGAAACATAGAACTGCTCACCAAAAAAATGCATAACTTTCAACATTTGCTAAAAATGTTCTTGCCTTTCTCATTCACTCTAAAATTCGTCAATCTAATCCAGACCCGGAGGGCCGAGTGTCATATGCCAATCGACTGAGTTCGTCGAGATCGGAAAATGTCTGTGTGTGTATGTATGTGTGTATGTGAAAAAAATGTGACCTCTGTTTCTCAGAGATGGCTGGACCGATTTGCACAAAGTTAGTCTCAAATGAACAACCTTCCCATCGGCTGCTATTGAATTTTTTATTGATTGGACTTCCGGTTCCGGAGTTACGAGTTGAAGAGTGCAATCACACAGCAAATTCCCATATAAACTGAAATGAAAAATTTTCAAAATCAAATTTGTATTTTTGATGCCAAATGACTTTAAAATGCATGAAACATTGAGATGTTTGACAAAAATTGACTTTTTTTGGACTTTGGTACATTCTTGTCTTTCTCATATAGAAAGGTTATGCAATCACTTTAAAAATCGTCAATACCGGCCCGGAGGGAGTATGCAGTGAGGGGTTGCTACTTTAAAATTAAAACTAGTTTAAAATTTCTTAACAAGTTGAAAATTTTCGGCCGGATCTGTACCTCCCGGACCTTTCTCCATGATCCGCCGCTGGTTTCAAGCGATGTTTCAGTGTCACATAGTATCTCAAGATCGTGGCTGTCGATCCATTGTATGTATGTGCAAATCGTACTGAACATGTAATATTCATTTCCACCATTGTATTGAACATAACCAGCCATGGAATCTTAGTCTGGACAAATGAGACAAGCACAATTGCACCACTAGGTGGATTAAGACAGGTTTTTTTGGGAATGCGCCGAGTTGAGACGAAAACGTAATATGATTAATAACGAGGATAACACTTTCCGAATGTAGAGAGAAATTTATGAAAAATAACGATGTCCATTCGATTCTAGCAGGTTCTGATCGATTTTGATGAGCATTTGATTTTTGTTGTATGACCAATTATATGTATAGGTCAAAGGTTTAAAATCAGTAATTTAAGGTCAAGATAGCATCATTTTGAAACCGCCAACTTCGGAGGTTTAGTATCTTCGATGAGTTTTACAAACGTTAAACAGCGCATCATTTGATAAAATAATTTTGACGGTATATCGTCCAAGAAGTATTTATGGTGATTTTTCTCAGGTTAATATTCATGACTACAATAAAGTCTCAACAAATTCGCTAGACACGAACTCTGTTACTATTTTCTGAAAAATTAATTCTGCATAATTTTAAAACTTCAAAAATTACGGTTTCGGAATTATGCCGTTTGGACAGTATGATCGATTTTCACCAAACCCCCACCAAACCGAATTTCTGGCTACGCCGCTGACTTCAAGTAAGTAGAAACAAAGTCGTTCTACACTCGTTCACAAGAAACTTCTTCGAATGCTGAATATCTATTATAATACATTGCAACCCTGATTTTATCAGCCAAATATGAACATATGTTTGATGGGCTCTAGCGGACGAACAAGACTGAATTCGAATAAATCCTTTCTTGAGCATGTTTTCCTTATCATGAAGATGGAAATATGCAAAAATAAAAAGTTCATCATAATCAGAAATAGTTATCAGACTACATCAAGGGACGGGAAGAATATTTTAAACGCTTTAGTTTATTATAAAGAAAAAAAAAATTGCCCGCTTTAGTCAATGTCCCCATTTTGTCAGCCTAAAATACGCCATGAGACTGATAAAAATGGGTCTTTATTGTATGTATTATTCACTGTGTTTCACATTAATAGGTACATTTCATTTTTGGAAAAAAAAAAAAAAAAAAAAAAATCATTTTTGGGGATTTTTTTATTGCATCGAACTACAACAATTTTTAGGTAGCTTTCAAGAGGTTATTTTATAGACTTCTTCCAAAATTTGGCGAACCTATTCCAATTCGTATACCAATTAATTGGTATACTTAAGGGTTAATATGTTGCAGATAGAGAAAATACTGAAATTTTCAGCTTTTTTCCTACACAATATTACGAAAGATTATTAAACAATTTTTCTTAATAAGTTTGTGAAAATTATAAACTATTTGAAATTTTTTAATAGTTTAATTCTTTATTTAACCGCGATTTTTTAATAAATAGTGACCATCGCTTCACAACGTAGTCTATTTTTCATGGCTTGCGGTGAGCACGATCTCTCGAATTGCTGAACTGAAAATTATGGAATAGAAATTAATTTTTGGTATTCTTTACTTTACTCGCTGCGCAGATAGCTCTGAATTAGACCCGCTGGTGCCCTAAGACGATTTCGCTAGATTTTCAGAGCACTGTGCACCCAGTGCATTAACGCAAGTGACGGAAGGTTATCGAAAAGTTTCGTGAAAATGAAAATTCCAGTAATGATGATGATTTTCCCAAACGGTTCGTTTTCGAGAGGTTTTTATTTGTTCTTTGGCATTAGGATTAGCGATAATAATTCAAATTAATTCAAATCAAGGATACTACTGGGAAGTCACCTTTAGAAAAAGTCGATGTCGAAGTAAAATTTGGAACTATGCACGCATGCACTTCAGAGATAGCGTGATATCCGGAGCTGCGATTTCATTTCAACCCTTTTTTGTGAAAATGGCGATACTTACAAATGTAAACATAAGGCTTTTTTCATACATGCGAATGAGGGCTTTGAAACGCAACCAATTAACCTAAAATTTTGATTCTACGATATAGCTTTCTTAAACTACAGCAAAAAATACAACGGGCGAAACTGTATTTTTGTTTGTTTATTTAAAGTTTCGCCCTCCACGCTCCATGCAAACAAACAGGGCGATACTTTTTTTGCTAGCAGTTTATAAGCGAAACTGTCATTTTCGTATTTTTTTAGGATTATTAAGCTGATACCAGCTGTAAATAGTAACAATGATCGCTATTGAAAAAAAACCCGGACGAAATCGGTGGTGTATAACGGTAGTTATTGTAAAAAAACGTAAGAACGATACTTCAATGCTGATAGGTGGGACCGAAAAAGTAAACAATCGCCAAAGGGGCGATACCATCATTTTGTAAATTTCAATAGCAAAAACAAATTTTAATTTAATAATTTCAAATACTTTATGAAGTTTTGGGTTTCGATCACTGAATCATGCAATCTAGGATGTAAAAAACACAATAGTTCTTAAATAGGAAATAAAAGTCTGGAAATATTCACTGTTGATTTTCTTTGAATGGTGTCACTGCTAGTATCGCCCTTTTCAAGAAAAAGCCTTGATTTCTTAGTTCTCAGTCGCGTTGGTGATTTGAGTAAAGTATAAACTTCAAATCGATTAAAAAAATGCGATTTTTTTGGCTCAGTACAATATATAACCCCTTTAGGAAAATTCAGTTTTCCCACCACAATTTAGATATTTTATTAACAGAGCATTAACAATAATTCGTAGCTATGTCTATTTTATGGGCCATTTTTTCGCTTCCCATTGATTTGATTTGAGATTTCTAGCACTGATGTTGTCCTATGCTGATTTGAGCGATTCTCTGAGTCCTGCCACTTTCCCATGTAGTATGTGTTATCAAAAACATCGCGAAGCATCAAGTTCTAAATGTTATCAAACGATATAATATCCGAAGAGAGTGATAAGAGTTATAAGAAATGTCTCATCACACTGTTAGGTGGATTAAAAGCGTTTTTTTCCTACTGTCGCTTTGCAACAGAATCGGATGTCTCTATAGGGCCCCGTACACTACCCATGTGCAGGCTTACCAATATGACTGCTTTTTTCCTACTGTCGCTTTGCAACAGAATCGGATGTTTCTATAGGGCCCCGTACACGAGGCGTTAGTAATGTCATTACTGAGCAGTAATGTCACTTTTAAAGAACGTGTAAGGCGAGTAATGATGGAATTCCCATACAATTCCACTAATGACACTACTTAGTAATGATACTTTTATTGCGCGTGTAAGGGCCTTTTATGTGTGCTCAACGCTCTCTTGCTGCAGCACGTTCGCTCGCCAAGCCGAACTGTAATGGCAACAGTGTAATCTTCTGAGAAAAAATGCTGTTTGGGGACAGTCTTTGCCGCGCTCGTTTTGTTGAGAATATTCTACACCGAGCAAAATTTACATTGAATTTCCATAAAAATGCCTTATGACTTTCAGACATAAGGGGTTTAAATGGATTTTATAAGTCTGTCTTATGATTGGGAGGAGAAATTTTCCAAATCCATCTCTTATTATTTTCATAAGACAGTTTTATGAAATTTGTGAAAATATCCGAATGAACGCCATAGGTGTCCATTTATGAAAATTGCTGACATTTATGATGATGATGATGATGATGATATAAGAAGCCACCATCAGTGCATGGAATACTCCGGTGCCTGCAGGTGCTTTTAACAGCAAGGATAAAATCATGTTATCAAATGACATTTACATTATCACTGTATAAAGGGCTAAACGGGAGTGGAGCCATAAACAGAGACATTTATGCGCAATCAAAAGGGGCAGAGAATTTCCTTCCAATGATAAGTTCCCGCCATTCGAATAACGCAATTTCCATTACATGTTAAGGCACTGCCTGATGGTTTGTGTGAGAAGGGCGCGTCAATCTTATTACCGCTTGTCAGATAAGAACGTTGAAAATAACAGCATTATCCCGTAAAATTATGCGATCAGCGTGATCTTGTGAATAGAAGCTGGCGAACCACGACATCTAGACCAAGCTGTAATTTGAAGGATACCCTGATGCTCCCACCCAACCTAATAATATTTAATTTCTATAAAATGAAAATGAT